>NC_092234.1:30034202-30214202 GCF_036320965.1 Panulirus ornatus | reverse complement strand
TGCTATGTGTAATGGTATGGTCGAGTCGCCGGGAAGGTTATGGGGCTTCTTGCGTTAAGGCCGGGCTTCAGGTAGGAGTGTACTCGTATCCTTTTCTTTCCAGTAATCGATATAGTGGGAGCACATTGAATACGTCTCTTAGGGTTTATCTTTGGTGTGGTGGGAAGACAAGGCTGTGCGATACGCAGCTTCCTCTGGCCACGCACAAAGAGAACCCAAACACTGCCGTATCACCCCACAGTATCACAGCAGAACCTTGGCTCAGCTGTGTGTACCTCTACCATACCACGATGGAACTCTGGCGCTGTTGTGTCTTCCTATCACACCAGGTGATGATCAACAGTTAAATAATAAGGCGAGGCAGCTAAGCCCATGGCGAAGTTCTTACTTGATGTTAGGGTAAGACATAAGGTCGTGAGACAGGGTTCTGCTGTGGTGTGATGAGGAAGCATCAAGGCACGATGGATACATGACTGTGGTGATGCTAATTGCCAAATGGGTGTTGATGAGATCACTTCCTATGATGGTGGTGTCGTGATGTGCTGGAAAGGCAACACTTCGACCTTGCCTTTTTTTTTTTTCTATCGTGGTGAGATGGGCTAGCATCTCGTCTCTGTCAGTGGAGTGTCCTGGTTCTATCTTCATGAAATGGCAGTAAGATATAGCATTGTGGCCAATAGTAGTGTAAGGCTCATGGTAGAGTGAACACCAGGGGAGGGGGATCTTGGTAGTGTGAACACCATATGAAAGGGTTTTGTAAGTGTGAGCACCAACCAGATGAGGGGGTCATGGAAGAGTGAACACCAGGTGATAGGGGGAGGGGGGGGGGGGGTCCTGGTAGAGTGAGCACCGTACGAGGGTGGCGGGGAGGTCTTGTAAATGTGAGCGCCGACTGAGAGGTTCATGTTTGTGTGAGCACCATATGAGGGGTTGATGGTCGTGTGAGCACCATGTGTTGGGTCTTGGTTGTGTGAACACCAGATGAGGGTAGTGCCAACTCGCTGGAGCCACCTGGCGAGGATGGTGACGACCTGCGTGTACCCGCCAGGTGAGGGTGGTGACGACCTGCGGGTACCCGCCAGGTGAGGGTGGTGACGACCTGTAGGGACCCGCCAGGTGAGGGTGGTGACGACCTGCGGAGACCCGCCAGGTGAGGGTGGTGACGACCTGTGGGGACCCGCCAGGTGAGGGTGGTGACGACCTGCGGAGACCCACCAGGTGAGGGTGGTGACGACCTGCGTGTACCCGCCAGGTGAGAGTGGTGACGACCTGCGGGGACCCGCCAGGTGAGGGTGGTGACGACCTGCGGGGACCCACCAGGTGAGGGTGGTGACGAACTACGGGGACCTGCCAGGTAAGGGTGGTGACGACCTGCGGGTACCCGCCAGGTGAGGGTGGTGACGACCTGCGGGTACCCGCCAGGTGAGGGTGGTGACGACCTGCGGGTACCCGCCAGGTGAGGGTGGTGACGACCTGTAGGGACCCGCCAGGTGAGGGTGGTGACGACCTGCGGGGACCCGCCAGGTGAGGGTGGTGACGACCTGCGGGGACCCGCCAGGTGAGGGTGGTGACGACCTGCGGGGACCCGCCAGGTGAGAGGTGCCCCGGTGATGGACAGGTATTGCCCGACTCGCCATCAATTTTTTACTGCCCTCTGTTATTTACCGGAGGAAGAACAGGTACTTATGATTTATGTGACACTTGGAAAAATTGCGTCATTAGGATGGAAATCCATGATATCCATACGTGTTCCTCCCTGCTGTGAGGTAGTTTGAGATTTTAATTTTTTTTTTTCTCTCGAGAATTTTATAAAATTCATAGCATCGTCCACTACGAATGGTTATAAAACTTAAGAAAAGTAAATTTACGTAAATACTTGGGTAAGATATTACAGGTTTGTGTGTGTGTGTGTGTGTGTGTGTGTGTGTGTTTGAGTGAGTGTTGTATCTGTCTATTGATACACGACGCAGTTGGATTCTTCTTGATAAATTGTTTATGGTGTTGTGTCGTCTTGTGTTCCAATCAGCCATGTGGAGCCTAGTGGGAGACCATTAGTTCTATAAAAGGTTGGTTTGTGGGAGATTATTGATATAGCCATTGTTGGAAACTGGCATTGTTGCCATAGAGGGGACATTATCAGTATCGCCATAATGGGGGAACTCAGCCATACTGGAATAGGATAGGTAGTACAGCATTCTGTATTGCCATCACGGGCGGACTCTTCGTTTCCTCAAGCCTGCTGGCTGTCCATGGCTCGGTAGTACACACACCTCGTTGTATTCGCATGCTTGGCCTGACCACATAGATAACATTCCAGGGGTACGCACGTGTACACACCATTGAAGAATAGGGACCTGCCTTCAGATCTTCGACAGACATCAGTGTTCACTTCTACGATGAGTTCGTCTCGTATCTTTCAAATGACTTTGTAATTTATTTTCTTTTCTCTTATCTGTTTTATTATCTAATAGTTGCTTTTCTTTCAGATAGTTACTCTGTTGTCAGATTGTTCAGTTCGCCTTCATGAAGACTTTCGTTAGACGTTCCTAAGACCAAGGGTCTAGGCGATAATCAAAGGACAGCCACCTCTGAGTGTGGAAATGGAGCTGCTTGAGTGTGTTGTAATGTTGTAATCTTACAGTACAACACTCGGTGATGGCTTTTATGAACACCTTGGGGTACATTTTTATAGCTACACTGTATTTCTTGTACTTTTTCAAGTGTGTGACGTTCCGTTAGAATCACTTGTCTTTTTTTTTCACGAATTCGTGAATTGTATTTTTTGAACATGCTGCATTTCGTATATATACAAGAGTGCATTTTCTCCCGTGGTGCGGTGTGTCCAGCATGTGTTACTGTATAATGGACACGTTACGTATCCCAGTACAGTCCATTGTATTTCAACACAGTTTTACCATTGCACTATTCTTGACGTCATTTATTTCGAAATGCAGTGGAATAATGCTTTTCATACACTGCATTTCTAAAATGTTTTAGCATTGAGTAGCAGTTATGCAAAACAAAAAAAAGCAAAAAACATGCAATTTTTTCCCATTAAAGTCTATGGTAATCCTTTGGCGAAACGAAATTCATTTCAAAAGCCTGTGTGATAGTGTGAGGCCAAGGCGGTGGAGGGAGGATCCGGCATGTGTGCGGTGTGTGTGCAAGGTGATGAGGGAGGTAAGTGGCGGGCCTTATGGCTTTGTGATCCCTGGGTCGTAAATCACGATCACATCGACTTAATTACAACCATGGCGGGTCCCAGCTACGATCGGTGCACCTTGTGACTACGATTACAGCGCATGAAGTGGGAGAGATATTGCCTTACCGCCAGGATCGCAGCAAACCGAGAACACAGGGTCGTAAACCATAGTAGTGGTAGCGCCCAAAGCCTGGGTCACAAAGGCGTCGGTAGATAGGTGAATGGTCCCAAAGCTAGCACCCAGAATAGCATCGCAGTACCCTAAACCAACAACCAGAATCGCCTCACAACATACTGAACTAACAACCAGAATCACCTCACAACACACTGAACTAACAACCAGAATCACCTCACAACACACTGAACCAACAACCAGAATCACCTCACAACATACTGAACTAACAACCAGAATCACCTCACAACACACTGAACCAACAACTAGAATCACCTCACAACACACTGAACCAACAACTAGAATCACCTCACAACACACTGAACCAACAACTAGAATCACCTCACAACACACTGAACCAACAACTAGAATCACCTCACAACACACTGAACCAACAACTAGAATCACCTCACAACACACTGAACCAACAACCAGAATCACCTCACAACACACTGAACCAACAACCAGAATCACCTCACAACACACTGAACCAGCAACTAGAATCACCTCACAACACACTGAACCAACAACTAGAATCACCTCACAACTCAGTAAACAGAATCATATCACCACAGAAACATGCTGACACACGAATATATTAAGTTCAACTTGAGAAATAACAGTGAGGATAATTTCGCCGGACCACTTTGGGGGTTTAAGACTTCTTGGGACATAATCAGTTAGTTTTATTATACATAATTACAAGAATTTTATTGGAAATAATTGTTCTTCAGGATAGTTGTATGTAATCATAAGAGTTTTCTTGGAAATAAATGTTCTTCCAATTTCACTTATGATGAACGTAATTAGTACAGATAGTGACTGGTGATCGTAAATGATGAATGAAAATTTTGCAATTGTTGACATTGATAGTAATGTTGATTTATTTATCTTATTTTTTTCTTGTTTTTCTCTAGGTAAGTAACCATGACGCGAGACGTGAGGAGAGTGAATTGACAGATGGTGAGTATAGGAGCCCACAGTAGCAGATGGCAACAGATTATCACCATAGAGGCTAACAGAAACAGGTAACGACATTTGGTCGAGAAACAGAAGTAGATAACAACAGATATTCAAGAGGGGTAATAACAGTTGACGATTGTAACACATGATGACGATGTTGTAAGGGAATAGATGACAGTGATGATGATGAACACAGGAGTTGACAGCAGTAAGTGGGGGCACATCACATGTACGATGATTAATACAGGTTAAAAAGCACATCCACGTGACAGGTAGAAACTAACAGGTCATTTGATACCGTACCACGGAAAGGTGGCATGAAGTACGTTGGTAGCTTGACTCCCATACTCCAAGGTAAAGCATTAAGGGGAAGACCATGGCTAGAGTGTCCATTTTCTTTTCATACCTGATTGCCGTTTTCCACGGTAGCCATGTAGCTGCGGGAACAGACGAACAAAGACCGCTTTCGCTCATCCATTCTCTGTCATGTGCAGTGCACCGAATCCACAGCCCCCTATCCTCAACCAGGCCCTACAAAACATTCCATGGTTCATACACGCACTTAAACATATATTTTCATACTTGATCGCCGTTTCCCGCGTTAGCAAGTTAGTGACAGGAACAAACGTAGAAATGCCCTTACATCCATTGTCTAACTTTCATTTGGAATGCACCGAAACCACAGCTCCCTATCCACAATCAGTCCTCGCACACCTTTGTTTGGTTTACCCGGTCCGCTTCACAGTCCATTGACAGCACTTCGACCTCTGTATGCCACATAGTTCCAATTCACTCTATCTCGTGCACACCCATCACCCTCCTGAATTCTTCCATTTCCAATTTGGGTCCCTGTCCTCCATGTTCCCTCGATTTCTGACACATTTGTCCTCTTCGTCAACTTTTCCTCACTCATTCTCTCCTTATGTCCAAACCATTTCAGCTCACTGCTTCTGGTCTTTCATCCACACTGTCTTGTACCACATATCTCTCTTCTTGTTTCATTACTTATCGATAATGCTACCTCACACCACATATTGTCCTCAAACATTTCATTTTCAAAGCATCCACTTTCCTCTGCACAGCTTCATCTATAGCCCCTGCCTCGCATATTATCCCTGGGGATAGGGGAGAAAGAATACTTCCCATGTATTCCCTGCATGTTGTAGAAGGCGACTAAAAGGGGAGGGAGCAGGTGGCTGGAAATCTTCCCCTCTCGTTTTTTTTCTAATTTTCCAAAAGAAGGAACAGAGAAGGGGGCCAGGTGAGGATATTCCCTCAAAGGCCCAGTCCTCTGTTCCTAACGCTACCTTGCTAATGCGGGAAATGGCGAATAGTATGAAAGAAAGAAAGGTATATATATATATATATATATATATATATATATATATATATATATATATATGTATATATATATATTTTTTTTTTTTTTTTTTCAAACTATTCGCCATTTCCCGCGTTAGCATGGTAGCGTTAAAAACAGAGAACTGGGCCTCTGAGGGAATATCCTCACCTGGCCTCCTCTGTTCCTTCTCTTGGAAAATTAAAAAAAAAAAAACGAGAGGGGAGGATTTCCAGCCCCCCGCTCCCTCCCCTTTTAGTCGCCTTCTACGACACGCAAGGAATACGTGGGAAGTATTCTTTCTCCCCTATCCCCAGGGATAATATATATATATATATATATATATATATATATATATATATATATATTATCCCTAGGGATAGGAGAGAGAGAAGGAGCACTGCCTAAGTATTCCCTGCGTGTCGTAAAGGGCAACTAAAAGGGGTGGGAGCGGGGGGACGAAATCCTTCCCTTCTGTTTTACTTTTACAAAAGAAGGAGCAGAAATAGGGGTCACACGAGGATATATTCCTCAGAGGGCCGGTCATCTGTTCTCGACTCGCAATCGCGGGAAATGGCGAATGTGTATGAAATACGTGTGTGTATATATATATATATATATATATATATATATATATATATATATATATATATATATATATATATATATATTGAGGACAATATGTGATTTGAGGTGGTTTGATCGAGTAATTAATGAAAGGGTAAGAGGAATGTGTGGTAATAAAAAGAGTGTGGTTGAGAGAGTAGAAGGGGGTGTATTGAAATGGTTTGGTCACATGGAGAGAATGAGTGAGGAAAGATTGGCAAAGAGGATATATGTGTCAGAGGCTGAAGGGAACGAGGAGAAGTGGGAAACCAAATTGAAGGTGAAAGGATGGAGTGAAAAATATTTTGGACATCGGGGCCTGAACATACAGGAGGGTGAAAGGTATGCAAGGAATAGAGTGAATTGGAATGATGTGGTATATCGGGGTCGACGTGCTGTCAGTGGATTGAACCAGGGCATGTGAAGCGTCTGGTGTAAACCATGGAACGTTTTGTGGAGCCTGGATGTGGAAAGGGAGCTTTGATTTCGTTGCATTACACATGACAGCTAGAGACTGAGTGTGAACGAATGTGGCCTTTTTTTTGTCTTTTCCTAGCGCTACCCCGTAGGGGTGAGGGGTGCTATTTCATGTGTGGCGGGGTGGCGACGGGAATAGATGAAGGCAGCAAGTATGAATATGTGAATGTGTATATATGTATATGTCTGTGTATTTATATGTATGTATACGTTGAAATGTATAGGTACGTATATGTGCGTGTGTGGGCGTTTATGTATGTACATGTGTATGTGGATGGGCTAGGCCATTATTTCGTGTTTCTTTGCGCTACCTCGCTAACGCGGGAGACGGCGATTAAGTATGATAGATATATGAATATATATATATATATATATATATATATATATATATATATATATATATATATATATATATATATATGATTGGACAAAGACTTAAGTTTAAACTTGTATGTATCCATCGTGTTTTGTACATGTTGTTAGACAGAATTCCATTCATCGAACAGTATCATTCTAATACAGTACATTCGTTATATATAGATCACTAAATCTTTATTTCTCAGCCATGCTTCAGGCTGTTATTGCACCCGTCTACTCGCGGCTCCACCACACCAATGAAGACATTATCTTCTCTGCTTGTACAGTCAGTGTGGTAAATGAAGTGCCTTGCGGGTCTAAGCATAACCATTGGTAATGACGATCCTAATGATTGAGTAATCATGATATTGTTGATAATTATAGGTCTTTGTCGGTCATCAAAACGTGTAAGATGCCTTTGAAATAAATACTTATCTCATATTATCATACCACTAATGATAGCACAAGCCCAAAATAGTTATTACTGTTATTTACGACTTGCTGGATCTGGAGACGAAAGACGTGTATTTAGAGTGATTACAGCACTTTCCTGTAGCCTTGTACTGGTTCAAAGAAATAATTCGGTATTTACCTTTTGAGCAAGACGGTACGACCTATGTGTACGAATATTCGACCCTTGACTGCGACGGTAGAACCCTTGTCCACGACGGTGCGGCCCTTGAATATGATGGCTCTTCCTCTGACCTGATCCTGAGGGATCTGGTAAAAGGACGGTCGTCATCATACCCAAGGGTAGAACTGTCTTGTAGTCAAAGGACGTGGTACCATCGTGGTCATGCGATTGCTTGATAGGACGTGGCACGCTGGGTCCTCTTGATGTGTGGAGGTTATGCATGAAGGTAACGTTTTAGTGGCGGCTGTGATAGGTTTGTGCTGGTTGTGTGTTCTAGTTTGTCTTGACTGTGATCTGTGATTACCTGTCCAGATATCAGGCAACGGATCGACGTCTCTTCTTTGCCCTTTGCTTGAGGAGCGATGCATTATTCATTGATATGCTATTGTTTAGTGAGAGACAAGGGAGAGGGTCACCCACCTCGAGCTTCTTAAAGAGACCAAGTCTTGCTCTCCACACTTCATGGGGTTCCATCGTCTTCCTCATAAACTTAAACAGTTTCAGGACACACACAGGACGAACATGGCCATCATCCTGCTCATAAACATAAACATTTTCAGGACACATGGTAAACATCATTACAAGCAGCATTTCTAAAAGAAATGGTATGAAAAATTAATCTCTTTCCATCCATGAAGTGTACAACGTGCTTTTGATGGTTATTCAAACTTTGAATGAGATTGTAACCTTGTGATATGCTCTGTTCGAGATCTGTTATGAGAGTCTTGTTTTCTCTTCATTATCTCCACCAGTCCCCAGTTTGGTTGTTTAGGCTGTCATTAGCAAAATGTTTATTAGTGTTTATGCGAGGATAACGGTTGATAATGTATCCACCACCAAGCTAACACCTCGCGTTATCAGCAACTCTCACCTTTGTGGCTATGTAGATATTTTGATTACCGCAGTACTGTAGACATTATCTTGACATATGACAGGACATACCAACAATTAACTCCACGTTGAACGAGGATCCTGTACACGGAAATGATTATGTTTTGCTCTCTTTGTTTTACATTATTATTAGGAACATAGAAAAAAATAGGCATTTTATATTTCACAGTAACCGCTTAGACTCGGGACCCCAGCCAGTGCTGCTAAAAAACTAGGGAGATACAGGTGTGGGCGACCAGATGTTTCTGGGGACGTGAATGGTTGTTCTCCATGAAAATGAGGACGGGAATTACCAGCGTTGGTATGGAAGACATTAATGCAGGGAATATAGGATACAGGACTTGCTGAGTGAAGGATGTCAGAAGATCAGAGCAGTGTGCGAGGTTTAGTAGTGTCGTGGTCATTGGTGATTATGTTGCTATGTGAGGACCAGAGGGAAGGCGGATGCAATAGTGTCATCTTATCTCAGGCAGGAACATAGATGTTCAGTCCGGAGGAATTGTAAAGGTACAATCGATGAGGTGTTTCAGGGTGTTAACTCGGAGGTTTCTTGACCCATGTATGTCCGAAGCACACGGTGGCCGACGAGAGGCTTAGGTCGTAGCTTAGATATTTACAGCTGTCATGGGAATCTGTTGCTTGGTCGTCGTTCGTGTAGAAATATCAGACTTTTTTCCCCCAATACGCCGCGATGTCGCCATGTTTGTAGTACAGATGAGTCCTGACAAGCACTCGGTTGGACAGATCAGGCTGTTGTTGGCTTAGGGAGAAGGGAACCTTCACTCAATTCTCAGGGGAAGTTACTAAGAGGAGTTTGCAGCTGGAGACGGTTGCTTGACCACTGAAAGGCGAGGTTCTTGATGTTTTACTATGTTATACTTGAGGACATTTACTCTGAGCTATGTTTAGCGTGACGCAAGTAATGCAATACAAGCCTGAACTGAATGGAGGCTTAACTATATTGTGGTGCTTCCTAGCAAGTTTATGAAATAGGTTTGTGATTACTTTGTATAATGAAAGAACTCCGTATAATTTAACGCCTCACAGAGACATTAATGTGAGGACCCTGTAAAAAAGTTTCCCTAGACTCGAATTATTGAAAGAGGAAACAGGATGTACAGCCACCTAGTGAAGTGGGTGGTTAACTTACAAAGAAGTAGCGAGACTTGGATTAACAAGTCGTCTGCTGGCGGAACATGTGAGCTCCCGCAGATACAGCGAGAAAGGCGAGGCAGATTATTGAATGAACTCGCAGCAAAAACCGAGATACATAATGAGGTGATTTACTCGTTATTACCGAGATAATGAGCGTCATCCTGTAGAACTCTTCAGCGAGCCGAGAGTGTAACGATGCGCAATATTGTGTGCTTTCAACATGGCACAAATTGATCTCTCTTATAACAAAAGATATTTCGTATATTGATGGCGATGGTTTCAGCTTAGTGCACACTTCTACGTGTACCAGCATTGTTGGGGACGTAGATAGTGATGCGTCGCGTCATAAGCTGTCAAGAAAATGAAGGAGCTGGGAGACAAGACGTATTTAATGAGAAGGTATCTCAACAGAGATGGACTGGGGAGAAGGAGGGTGCTCGAGGGACTACACCCACAAACAGTACCTGATGAAGATCGACTCATCCGCAGCAAGTGTTCGTGTGAATGGCAATTACGGGGCGAGACAATGCTCAACGTAGAATTACGCCCCGTTGAACGGGACGGTAAGGGCGCACAGATGGGGGAAATATGGAACTCTTATCTTTATGCTCACTAGGACATATAATGCTACTCGGGCTGTAACAATTTGATGGATAATACAGTAAAGATCGGTATCCATATTACAGTCGGCCGATACCGAAGAGGAGACGGTGTTAGAGATAAGACAGTAACGATGGATATGATAAAACAAAGGTAATACCGTAAAGTCCTCTCGACTGATAACCGAAGAGAAAGTCTCAGGATTTCACAAGGGTAAATGATAAGTCACGGGTTTTCTCCGGGCCATTGTCTCGGGTCTGGAGGCGGGAACTGCTCACGGAGGCCAGCCATCATGGGTCGCCAGAGGTCACGCCCGGGGGGCAAGATGGGGCTAGGGAGAGCGAGCCTCTTTGGGTTCATATTTTTGTTAAGACCTCGACCATTATTTCGTTCTTACCGCGCTAGCGGGAGATCCCTTTGGCGACGCTAAAAGAATGTCGCGCCCTTTCCTTATACATGTTAACAAGACGTAGGATGAAGCCCCTTTCCCTCCCTCTTGGTCCGTTCCATCGAGGGATTTGTTTGTGTCTCGTTAGCAACAGAAGAACGTTGGCCATCCTCCAGTTCAGAGCTGCGTGCGGCTGCACACAAGTGATCGTGTGCGAAAATTTAGACATCACATTCGGTCGTTCATCGCTGTATATAACAGTGATTATTTGTGTCTCTGAGAGCGGCCAGCGGAAGCCTTAAGGCCAGCCGTCATATAGAGAATAAAGACAAATTCCGTATGATGAATCAGCCGCCAAGATCTCTCATTATTGTCTGTGCAGATTATCGTCATAATCAAGACCGTTTCCAAGAAGGTGGTCCACTTCCTTACGATTACGGTCGCCCACGATACCATGTTATGTGCGGAGGTGAGACGATACCTCACGCGATACAAGATCATAATGAGATATTGCGGGGAAACGGCGGGCATAAACGGTGTTGCCAGGCATGTTCCGTGATGAAGAACACCGTTGCCAGACGACGAGGCTCCACAACCTCTGGTGAATTTTTTTTTTTTAAGGAAATGCTCCTAACTCATAAGCGGAGAGTTATATATGACCGAATTATATATTAATGTCTTATATAATGTATATAGCTGAAACTCCTGTCTGTACTGACGGTAGTGGTGTTAGAAGCAGTGTTCTTGACCCTCCCCTGTGTTGGTACATGATCATATCATCTCCCTGAGGTGGGACGGGCACCAGGCGACAGCTGGGGAGGTGAAGTTGTTCAGGAACAAACGAGTTTTTTTTTTTTTTTGTCTTGCCTAGCTCACCAGTACTGTCATTCCTCGTTGCTTTAAGTAAGAAGGGTGGGCATCGCTGGAGTGGAAATACTGGATGAAGAAATGCCTAGGAAGTCGACATGATGTGCCCCAAGCTACCGGTCGGGGCATGACTGTGTACTGGGAGACTGCAGGTATGCCTTCCTATGTACTGAGTCCAGGGAAGCTGACGTCCCGACCGAGATCACCTGTAAACCCTGAAGTCTGGCCGTCACATTCACTCAAGGATTGATCTGAACGGCCTAACACATCCCTAAAATTTGCTTTTGAATCAGATGTGTTATGAGAAATTTGCGTTGCTGGGCACCCGAAACAAGTTGAATTAATAAGGTATAGAAAATTGATCATATAGATAAACGGTTATAAGAAAAAAATATGTATGGACGTATATGTATGTATTTATGTAGTTTACATATATATGAATCATGCAGTTTGAATATATTTGAAAGAACGGATTTTAATTAACAAGAAAAACATCTCACGATGAGGATCTTCAAGCTGGTCCTTTTAAGGAACTGTCTACGTCATTATTGCTGAGAATTCTCATGAAGAGTGACAGATGGTGGACACGGGGGAGGCTACACTGACCACCAAGATTATGTGTACAACGTTAGCGTTCTTCTCCAAGCATGTGTGTGGGTCCGAGTGCGTGCCTGCATGCCTTGTCCATTTGCCTTGAAGGAAAAGTTTCACTAAAAGACATCCACAGGTTTATGTTAATGTTATGTGACTGTTCACTAGAGAATGGTATGTAACACAAGCCTTCCACTCTGGTCCACTCCCGCGACGTCACACACACACACACACACACACACACACACACACACACACACACACACACACACACAGACACACACCTGGCTTAGACTAGTGTGTGTGTGTGTGTGTGTGTGTGTGTGTGTGTGTGTGTGTGCAAAGACATGGTACATATATACAAGGTTAAGAGACAGGGTAACACGAGAGCAAAACTATCCTCTCCGTAACACACAAACAGTAATCACACAGTGTTTGCGGATGATGCTTAGGTAATGAGAGAAGTGAAAAGGGAAGGACAAGGCATCCTACAAGGTGACCTGGGCGAACACCGAAGTTGTTCTGGTTCATGGCTGATGAAATTTAATCGAAGAAAATGCAATGAAAAGGGTCACAATGTGATGTTTGTATTGCCTCGCAGGAAATGAGCTTCGGGAATCTGTGCGTAAGAGGGACTTCGGGGTTATCATCGCTCCCAACCTGTCGCCAGAGGCCCATCTTGGAGAACAGTAAGGAAGAAAAACTTTCTGCTGGCAGACATGAGAAACGCATTCAGATTTATGGATAAGGGAAGACTCTTCACATACTCCATTTGGTCGAAACTAGATGGTGGTTCATGTGTATAGTCCATGCAGAGAAACCAAGAAGTAATCAGGAAGGTCTGGAGGAGGACAACTAACATGATACCGGAATTAAGAAAATTGAGTTATGGGGATTGTCCAGAGGCATCAAGTTTGCCCACAATGGAAGAGAGATGAGTGAGGAGTGACCTAATCACAACCTTGTAGTTTCTGAACCAACTTGATGACTTGGACAGCGAACAGATCTTCGAACGATATAGGGACAAAACAGAGGACATACCATTAACTTTAGCAAGTGAAATGTTAGAAGAAATGTTAAGAATTATAGTATGAGTGATGGATGACCGGAGTACATTATGAGATTGTGAATGTGGACAGCGTTCCATAGTTTCAAAAAGTTTTATATGATAGTAAAGATAGTAAATGGGGCCCCACGACTGCAGAACTCCCTTCCAGATCTTACCGTACAAATAGGTAATTACACACCACACACACACACACACACACACACACACACACATTACAACGGGGTAGTTACTTTTCCAAGTTCATACGCCGTAAACTGTGCATTGTAATTCTTTTCCTAGTCTTAACACCGTTGGTGTTATAACTTGGGCAAAATACCGCCGCAATTCGTCGACGTTTGGCGAGGTGGATGTGCCTCCGTAATGCCTGGGACGAATCTGAGAATCGATTTGGTCTAATGTTTCACCACAGAAGGTCGCTGGGTCATTGACTGTGCAAATTTACCTCCGTGTTGATGCTTCTCTCGCTGGGTAACTGCGACGGCTACCCGTAGATGTCGATACTTTTGAGGTTGCTGATAACGAGACGCGCACAGGTTATGAAATGTGCTCGGCTGACTTTGGCTTCAAGGGTAGAGGTCAGGGATAGTGTGCCATTTACCGACGACACCCGGTGCATATGACACGATCAGGAACGATCCTCAGGTTGAGGTATCGGAAATGAAGAGTTCAGCTGAAGATTGAATTCAAGGTCAGAGGCCAACGACCCGGTGCATTTTTTTTTTTTCTCTTTATCATTATTGTTATTATTTTGGCAGCTGTAAAATGATGTAGCGATTCCAGAGAATATTTTTTTTTTCTTCTTCTTCTTCTTCTCCCCTTGAGAACATCACAATCTGGCAACACAAACTACTTTGCTCGTTTGATTGCATTGCAAGGCTCAAGAATTTTTTTTTTTCATTATTTGATTCATTTTTTGTTACTTTATTTTAGAACAAATACTATTTGAAAAAATTGATACTGAGTGGAAAGGAAACTGGTGATATTTATGCTTAAATTCAAAGATAATGTCTGGGGTAAATATGGTTATTATCATCATTAATTAGGTAGAGAACCTGTAATATAACGTCATATGTTTTAATAATTTCCTGTGTTAGGCTCGTTAGATGGGTTGTTCCGACCGGGAGTAACTACTATTCTTTTTTTTTTTACACTTAATTCAACCTTAAAATGTTTCAAAGACGTCTTTGCTGAAGAAAGACGAATAAAAGGAATTTTTTTTTTTCAGAAAAATCAATCGTAAGAATAAGTTCAAATGGAGAGAAAGCGTTCGGAAGCAACACACATACCTCATCAGGTGAGGCTCGGGTGAGGGCAACAACTGATTCTAGCATCTAAAGGGCCTGTTTTAAGAGTGAACCATCGGTCATGGTGTACCGCTCTCACTTATAAGTTACAATATTCGTTTAACCAGCCAGGTGTATTGCACATTAACACTTTACCTTCGAATAACATTCATTGTAGTTGGGGTTCGAATCTTGTGTTTTGATGTTCCCAGGGTTTGCCAGATTTTAAACCAAAGACAGACAGTTGCCGCCGACACACCACCCACACACGTACTGGAGTGTGTCTTGACTTGCACGGTACTCGATGATATTGAAGGTAATGTCGCCAACTCGAGAAGTTAGATTATTCAGTAGCTGCTCTCAGCCTCGTGTTATGCTGGAGCCTCTTCTGCATGACAGTCATGATGCGGTGGTTGTGTGGAACAGTGCACGAAAAGGACGATAGTGTTTGTATCAGTAGAGGCACCGTGGTTTAGATTGCTTCTTTGGTGGGAGTTGAAGTCTCCTTAAGGAAAGGCTTCGTTCAGACCAGCGCGCGTACCCACACACACACACACACACACACACACACACACACACACACACACATTGAGGAAAGGACGTTTCTGTCGCTTCTTGGCAATCTGGGGTCAGCTTACTGACGCGTCCTCAACTTGTGACTAGTGTTGAGAAAGGCGAAGGAAAGCCTCGCCTCCATCCCGTTCAGGTCTCATCTTTGTTATGGTCCTTTCCTGTGTTCCCTTCTGCCTCCCAGTAACACTCCACATTCGGGAAATTTTAATGGCTATCAGTAAGGAGAAATAAGAATTTTAGTTTCTTCATTTTCAAAAATTCAAAATTATTGAACGCTTTCAAGAGAAAAAGAGCATATCGTTCGTTTGAAACATATACGTGAAATGTGATATGTTTTGTTGAGAAGGAAAAAATCAATTCGCTCGTTTTGATAAAAGGTTTGAAAAAGTTCGTCGTTCTTATTTCATGAAGTATTTATCTCATTTTTTTTTTCTTACCGAAGGAGAGTCAAAAAAAAAAATAGATGAAAGATATTGGGAGATATTCTCTTACACTTTGCGGATATCATTAATTCAAACATTAAGGCCGCAGGTGGGCAGAACGACCCAGCATCGCTGGACTAGCCATATGAAACAACGGTATCCACACGACCTGGAGAGAGAGAGAGAGAGAGAGAGAGAGAGAGAGAGAGAGAGAGAGAGAGAGAGAATTCGTGGTGGAGACTGGCCATCCATTAACGTCTTTAAACTGTATAAATCTTCATGTCATGAAAACAGTAATTCTTGGTGTATATAATGATACGAAAGGAAGGATGGAGCCAGCTCACACGGAACTCTTGTGTCAGCCATGGTGTTCCAAGATAATATGAGTAGACAAAAACTTGATTGTAATCTAACAAGGGGTTGGGTTTCAGTCCAACTCTCACCAACTCATCCGTGAAAAAGGTGATGATTTTGAATTTCTTTGCTTTATCAACATTGTCTCAGGAATTGTGGTGTAAATTTCATAAAAGATGTATTAAACAATGTCAAAAGGCAGGTATTAAGAAGATTACATATTATTTGGAAACTCGAGTTTCTGATAGTGAAAACGTATGTTACAGACGTGGACAGGTGTGAGATGCCCCGTCTCCTGGTGTGGTCTCTCATTTCCACCATCGCTTTTTCCGTATATATTGCAAGCCATAGATGTGTGTGTGTGTGTGTGTGTGTGTGTGTGTGTGTGTGTGTGTGTGTGTGTGTGTGTGTGTGTCATACTTGCAGTTTAACGCTTTCATCATGTATGATCATATGTTATGGCCACTCGAACTTTTCAAAATAAACTGACGTGGCCAGTAGCCCATGCCAGTGACCCTGCAACATAGAATGTTGTCTTGGTAGGTGCGAGAGGACTTGGTGTTACCCTGTTCGATGGTGGAACCCAGTCCCGACTCGGAAGGAGTTCCACAAAAGGGGTCTTTCTGTATGCAAATGATAATGGCGATTATAAGATAATTTCCTATTTCTATTCATATGCTTAGGGGGCATGTGTGTTTGCATCCATAAACACTCACCGTTTTTATCTATATATATTTATATGAAAACACAACAGACAAACAGGCAGCGAAAGACAGAAAGACAGATCCACACACACACACACACACACACACACACACACACACACACGTGTGTGTGTTTCTGGACTCCGCCTCCTCGAGGTTACACCGCAAGTGAAAAATTATCTTTGGCACGGCTGTATCATCGTCAGTTGACGAAACACATTACAGTCTCATCAGTGTAGCGCAGCCTTCAAGCCTCAGTCTAGCCCCTGGAAAAAGGGCTTTGGCAACGCCAGGCCCCTTCCCAAAAGGGGTCCTGGGAATCGGTATATATATATATATATATATATATATATATATATATATATATATATATATATATATATATATATATATATATAATGTTATTGATATCGTTATTATTAATAATATGATACTTGATTGCGCAGTTTCTAACGCTAGCGCCAGGTACAGACGAAGGAAGACCGCATTCGCTGATATCCATTCTCTTAGTCATGGGAAATGCACCGAAATCGCAGCTTCCTATCCACAATCAGGCCTTGCAGTCCTTTCCATGGTTTACCTTGGACATCTCACAATCCCTGATTCAGTCCATTGGCAGTACATCGAACCCTGTAAACCACATCGTTCCAGTTCACTCTATCCCGTGCACTCTATCGGTGTTTCTAAGAGCATTTCTCATATGTACTCCAGAATTCACTGATGATGAACTTTGCAATATCTGTGACGTTGGTTATAAATTGCAGTATCCCACACTTTTCCTTGTCCAGCTTGTATTCTTTCTGGAAAGTCTTTTTTCATTGTTCAACCTAAGGGACCAATGTGAACAAAAAACTTGTTGATATTACCCTATTGTGAGAACTTCCTTAATGTTCCTGTATTTATTTGTTGAAAAGTTACGTAGTTTTCAGCAATAATAATAATATGGTTAGGGAAAGACTTGATTCTGTAAGATCTCAGAGGGTTGTGTATACAATTTCCCATGTAAAGAGTGTGATCAAACTGGTAAGATTCTTGATATTGTTGTGAAACAGCATAGAAATACTGTTAGGTATTGGTCAAGATTCTAATGCAATGTTTGTCTATCTCAAATACTTTGTCATTAGTGTTAAGGTTATCACGTACAGTGACTCATTAATGGATAGAGATATTGTTGAATCGTCACTTATCGAATATAGTAGAGAAGTTGATGTGAATCAGAATGTTAGTTTATGTAAATTGGATCACTTTAAAAGAAGTGAAAAACTTTAAATACGTTTACCAAGAACATAAGTTAACCTGAGTTGAGTTGAGTTTGAGAAAGGTGAGGTTGTCGAGGGTGACCTGTACCTCAATCCCTTCACCTGTTTCATTATTCACTCGCCCGCCCTGCCCAGTGGCGGCTGGTATATTATATTTTGGTTCTCACCTCTCTCTCTCTCTCTCTCTCTCTCTCTCTCTCTCTCTCTCTCTCTGTACTCACTCTTGATGTGGTTATACGAAAGTGCTCGACGCGGTAGTTTCCGTTTCCTTAGGGTTTGACCTGCTTATATATATATATATATATATATATATATATATATATATATATATATATATATATATATATGAATGAGAGAGAGAATACTTCCCACGTATTCCCTGCGTGTCGTGGAAGGCGACTTAAAGGGGTGGGAGCGGGAGGCTGAAAATCCTCCCTTCCTGTTTCTCTTATCCAAAAGAAGGAACAAAAACGCAGGCCAAGTGAAGATTTTACCCTCTATGGCTCAGTCGTTCTTGACTCTCCCTTGCTAATGCGGACAATGGAGAATATGTATAGAAAAAGAATATATATATATATATATATATATATATATATATATATATATATATATATATATATATATATATATATTTATTTATTTATATTTATTTATTATACTTTGTCGCTGTCTCCCGCGTTTGCGAGGTAGCGCAAGGAAACAGACGAAAGAAATGGCCCAACCCCCCCCATACACATGTATATACATACGTCCACACACGCAAATATACATTCCTACACAGCTTTCCATGGTTTACCCCAGACGCTTCACATGCCCTGCTTCAATGCACTGACAGCACGTCAACCCCGGTATACCACATCGCTCCAATTCACTCTATTCCTTGCCCTCCTTTCACCCTCCTGTATGTTCAGGCCCCGATCACACAAATCTTTTTCACTCCATCTTTCCACCTCCAATTTGGTCTCCCTCTTCTCCTTGTTCCCTCCACCTCCGACACATATATCCTCTTGGTCAATCTTAGAGGATATATATATATATATATATATATATATATATATATATATATATATATATTTTTTTTTTCTTTTTTTTTTTTATACTTTGTCGCTGTCTCCCGCGTTTGCGAGGTAGCGCAAGGAAACAGACGAAAGAAATGGCCCAACCCCCCCCATACACATGTACATACACACGTCCACACACACAAATATACATACCTACACAGCTTTCCATGGTTTACCCCGGACGCTTCACATGCCTTGATTCAATCCACTGACAGCACGTCAACCCCTGTATACCACATCGCTCCAATTCACTCTATTCCTTGCCCTCCTTTCACCCTCCTGCATGTTCAGGCCCCGATCACACAAAATCTTTTTCACTCCATCTTTCCACCTCCAATTTGGTCTCCCTCTTCTCCTCGTTCCCTCCACCTCCGACACATATATCCTCTTGGTCAATCTTTCCTCACTCATTCTCTCCATGTGCCCAAACCATTTTAAAACACCCTCTTCTGCTCTCTCAACCACGCTCTTTTTATTTCCACACATCTCTCTTACCCTTACGTTACTTACTCGATCAAAACCACCTCACACCACACATTGTCCTCAAACATCTCATTTCCAGCACATCCATCCTCCTGCGCACAACTCTATCCATAGCCCACGCCTCGCAACCATACAACATTGTTGGAACTACTATTCCTTCAAACATACCCATTTTTGCTTTCCGGGATAATGTTCTCGACTTCCACACATTTTTCAAGGCTCCCAAAATTTTCGCCCCCTCCCCCACCCTATGATCCACTTCCGCTTCCATGGTTCCATCCGCTGACAGATCCACTCCCAGATATCTAAAACACTTCACTTCCTCCAGTTTTTCACCATTCAAACTCACCTCCCAATTGACTTGACCCTCAACCCTACTGTACCTAATAACCTTGCTCTTATTCACATTTACTCTTAACTTTCTTCTTCCACACACTTTACCAAACTCCGTCACCAGCTTCTGCAGTTTCTCACATGAATCCGCCACCAGCGCTGTATCATCAGCGAACAACAACTGACTCACTTCCCAAGCTCTCTCATCCCCAACAGACTTCATACTTGCCCCTCTTTCCAAGACTCTTGCATTTACCTCCCTAACAACCCCATCCATAAACAAATTAAACAACCATGGAGACATCACACACCCCTGCCGCAAACCTACATTCACTGAGAACCAATCACTTTCCTCTCTTCCTACACGTACACATGCCTTACATCCTCGATAAAAACTTTTCACTGCTTCTAACAACTTGCCTCCCACACCATATATTCTTAATACCTTCCACAGAGCATCTCTATCAACTCTATCATATGCCTTCTCCAGATCCATAAATGCTACATACAAATCCATTTGCTTTTCTAAGTATTTCTCACATACATTCTTCAAAGCAAACACCTGATCCACACATCCTCTACCACTTCTGAAACCACACTGCTCTTCCCCAATCTGATGCTCTGTACATGCCTTCACCCTCTCAATCAATACCCTCCCATATAATTTACCAGGAATACTCAACAAACTTATACCTCTGTAATTTGAGCACTCACTCTTATCCCCTTTGCCTTTGTACAATGGCACTATGCACGCATTCCGCCAATCCTCAGGCACCTCACCATGAGTCATACATACATTAAATAACCTTACCAACCAGTCAACCATACAGTCACCCCCTTTTTTAATAAATTCCACTGCAATACCATCCAAACCTGCTGCCTTGCCGGCTTTCATCTTCCGCAAAGCTTTTACTACCTCTTCTCTGTTTACCAAATCATTTTCCCTAACCCTCTCACTTTGCACACCACCTCGACCCAAACACCCTATATCTGCCACTCTGTCATCAGACACATTCAACAAACCTTCAAAATACTCATTCCATCTCCTTCTCACATCACCACTACTTGTTATATATATATATATATATATATATATATATATATATATATATATATATATATATATATATATATATATATATATATATTCTTTTTCTTTTTTTCTTTTCAAACTATTCGCCATTTCCCACGTCAGCGAGGTAGCGCTAAGAACAGAGGACTGGGCCTTTGAGGGAATATCCTCACCTGGCCCCCTTCTCTGTTCCTTCTTTTGGAAAATTAAGAAAAAAAAGGGGGGGGGAGGATTTCTATACCCCCGCTCCCTCTCCTTTTAGTTGCCTTGTACGACACGCAGGGAATACGTGGGAAGTTTTCTTTCTCCCCTATCCCCAGGGATATATATATATATATATATATATATATATATATATATATATATATATATATATATATATATATATATATATATATATTGGAAAGGATCACAATTTTGTGCGTGATCAAGATATTCCTATGAGTCCACGGGAACTTATTGTGTTTCATTTTCCCCGTGTACTCATGGGAATATGTATATATATATATATATATATATATATATATATATATATATATATATATATATATATATATATATATATAGGTAGATAGATAGATAGATAGATGGATAGATATAGTGTGTGTGTGTGTATATATGAAGACATACTTTATACACTTACATAATCATACACACACACATGCCGATGACCTTTGTGACAGTAAGAAAAAGTATTTGGAAAATGTAAATGTTTTACGTTTTATGATTAAGGTCATCATCGCTCGCTGGTTGTGAGGCAGGTAATGTGGAGGGATTCCGCAATAAGGAAATATATTTTGCCGGTCCTCCTGCGGCTGTGTTAATCCCCGCCGTCCAAGCTGATACACATCGCCATTAAAGAGCCGCGCTGCACGCCAGATCTGGAGTGACGGCCGCAGCCGTCACGTGATTCTCGCCGCAGCACGATCTTCGATTGTCCGAGTGATAACTGCGGCCGCGGCCATGGCCAAGATCCTGCTGCAGCTGCGGCCATGGCCAAGATCCTGCTGCAGCTGCGGCCACGGCCACGATTCTGCTGCAGTTGCGGCCACGACCGAGATTCTGCAGTTATGACCATGGGTAAGATCCTCTAGTTGCGGCCACGGCCAAGATCCTACAGTTGCGGCTTAGGCGAAGATTCTGCAGTTGCTGCCATGGCCAGGATCCCGCAGGTGCGGCCACGGCCAAAATCCTGCTGCAGCAGCGGCAGAGTCCAAGAGCTGGGGTCGGGTTGGAAAGGTGTGGCCCCAGAGGACGGAATGAGCATGTAAGATTCAGCAGATGGGGCAAGATAATGGAGGTTAGGTAGGGACTCTTCTGCATGAGCCATGAACCGGCAAGAACTGTCTCCGGGCTACGGTTGAGGTTATTGTGGTCGTTGTAACAGGGTGGAGGATTTCTTGGATGTGAGACGGATCATCTGGTAGTGACGATGACGAAAACCTTTCGATGATGAGGGACTTTTGTAACTGTGAGTCAGACGCCTCGAGGCTGGAGCAAAAAAAATTATAGGCTGTGGTAGGAGGGGTTTTGGCGGGTTTGTATCTCTCTCCAGGTTAGTGCATCAGATCTCTCTTGTTGTCAAGACAACTGTGAAAGGGATCTCGTTTTGGCTATGACAAGGGGTGTCATGAGGCTTTGGCAAGGGGCTTGTGGCTGTGACATAAGTCTGATAAGGCTTTGTGAAGGGTCTGGTTAAAATTTAGACAAGTCTTGTAGCTGTAGCTAAGATATTTTAGCGTGGTAAGTGGCTTATATCAGTGGTGATGGCCATTATGTGTGACGAAGATTTTGTATGCAGCGAATGATCTTGAACCTCTTACAAGGAGATCTCATAAGGCTGTGGCCGGAGTCTTATATATAGCCAAGGATCCCTTGTAGTTGCGGTAAGGCCCTTGCGCCTGCTGCAAGTAGTTGTGCCTGCGGCAGATGTTTCCAACCTGCGGCCAGAGTTGTGGTTGTGTCAGTGGTGTTCAGCAGACAAATCATATACGGGAGCCTAGATAATGTCGACCATGTGCTTGTTGTCATTTAGTTATCGGGTTAACCCGTCGTGTGCGGGTCATTTCTTTGCTTCCCCTCTCGTGAGCTCCAAGCTGAATATTTCTTTGGAATTTCTGTTGTATGTGTCACCTTTTCCTGATGCCTATTTCGCTGTATTTTTCATGAAACTTCATTCCTTACGCGTATACAGTCTGTCTAATACGGTCTCTTCAGTAAACATTCCATTAATATTATGTTCTCTACTGTAAAGGAGTATTGCATGCATCATCACCATCAGTGAATTAAGTTCTTAACACTGTATTCCTGTAGGTGTATAGCCATCTTGCATATACTAATGTACGACAGCACACGGGCTGCTTGGTCTCCATCCTGGAGCGAGTTGTGGTGTGAGCGGAAGAGCCGTATCGTTATTGGCATCTTAAGCAAGCGACCTCTATTCCTCTTAGTGCTCGAAATGTTAGATGTTTCTCAGGATCGACGTTTACGATGGCACCAACTACGGAATGGAACTTCCATTTGAACATTTTCATCTTATCCTGTCGTCTTATCACGGTTTGATAATTTCGAAGGGAAAGGAAATTTCTCGAAACTTTTTTACTTTAAATTATTCTCCAGATATTTCTTAATACCTCGAACAAATTATATGTTATTTGTAGCCACATTGTCCATTATACATAATTTGACTGCTTGATGACCGACAAACGATTACCCTGTCACAAATGATAAAAGAAGAACGGTTTTTGTTTCAAGGGAGACGAAAACCAGAAGGAAACTACGTGGATGAGTTCTTTTATTTAAGTGAGGAGTTTGTTTACTGACGTGAAGAGTTCTTTTATTAAGACGTGATTTTTTTTTTTTTGTATTCAGACGGAGTTCTTTTATTTAGATGATGAATTGTTTTACTTAGATGAAATGTTTTGCTATTTAGGTGGAGTTCTTTTGTTTAGTGGAGTTCTTTTATTTAAAACGACTAGTTCTGTTGTTTAGACGACTTCTGTTATTCATACGACGAGTTCTTTTATTTAGACGATGAGTTCTGTTATTTAGACGACGAGTTCTGTTATTTAGACGACGAGTTGTTATTTAGACGACGAGTTCTGTTGTTTAGACGACGAGTTCTGTTATTTAGACGCCGAGTTCTGTTGTTTAGATTACGAGGTCTGTTGTTTAGACGACGAGGTCTGTTATTTAGACGACGAGTTCTGTTATTCAGACGACGAGTTCTGTTATTTAGACGCCGAGTTCTGTTGTTTAGATTACGAGGTCTGTTGTTTAGACGACGAGGTCTGTTATTTAGACGACGAGGTCTGTTATTTAGACGACGAGTTCTATTATTTAGACGACGAGTTCTGTTATTTAGACGACGAGTTCTGTTATTTAGACGACGAGTTCTGTTATTCAGACGACGAGTTCTGTTATTTAGACACTGACGGAAAATTGTAGCCAATTTCTTCCCACTGGTTCGCCGGACCTTCCCAGAGGTGGCAGCACCTCCCCAGAGAGACGAGAGTTTAGACGCTAATCCCATTGTTATATTCTCATTTCACGGGACTTACACGAAGGATTATCATATTTTCTTTTTCATTCGTGTATTCCATTGGTGGAAATTTCTCTCGTTATTTGGTGTTTGTCTGTTATTTCTCGGATTTGGATACTAACTCATCTAATCTAAAGATACCCCAGTGTTTCTGAGGGACTTGTGGGTGTAGCTTGTTTTAACGTTATCATATTTAAGGTATTTGAAACGTTATCTGTATTAATCATAATAAAAACTCGTTCGGGCCTTAGCAGTAGTGGTTTTGTAAAGAAGGCATTAGTTTATATCTGTCCAGCTCATTGGTTAGAACAAGCCTCTGGTGGGCGGGGGGTTGGGGATGATAGATGTATAGATAGATAGACAACCACTCTTATCAACCAGCCTAGCTATCTGAGATGTATAGATAGATAGGTAACCACTATAGCAACCAGCCTAGCGGCCAGATAGCCAGCCACTGGCCTCCCCAGTATGACACGGCTGTATGAAGTAAACATAGTATAAGTATGCGTCGTGTATCCCCAGATGCCTACTCTCCTCTCTCGTCTTGTTCCAGCCAGAATCTACACCATTATCACTTGCCACGCCCAGGCTGTGCTCGGGTGTCTGGCTTCACGGAAGATCTTACATCCTTACCCTGATGCAGTCTAGAAATACTTTCTATGTAGCATGAATACCATTCAGCGAAACGATTTATAAACTCAAATGTATTATAAGTTATGTAACGAGAGATGTGTATTAATCTTTCATCTTTGTGTAATGAATGTATATCTTGTGTTGTGTTCGACAGTAATCAAAGACAATATTGTAAGATAACCTAGGGTTCTGTGGCTTTTTTGAATGGTAGACTTATGTTGTGGAGTGAAAAATATTCACCACGGAAAAACTAGAGATTACGTTTATACAATAAGAACATTGACTTTTATAACTTTCATATGTGGGTGGAAAAAATGTTACGGTTTTAGAGATTGTGTAGAAATACGTGTGAATTTTTACAGTCGAGTAAATTTGATTTATGTCTTTTGAAATTTATTGCCAAAGGGACCGGCAGAAATGTGGTTTTGTTTATAGTTGACCCGACAAACTCACGTGCGATGCACGGCATTCACAGATTTTTTTGTGTGTGTTGGGAGGTTTGTATGTTCTAAGGTGCGCGTTCCTATGCACTTTGTTCGTATATATATATATATATATATATATATATATATATATATATATATATATATATATATATATATTTTTTTTTTTTTTTTTTTTTTCAAACTATTCGCCATTTCCCGCATTAGCGAGGTAGCGTTAAGAACAGAGGACTGGGCCTTGAGGGAATACCCTCACCTGGCCCAATTCTCTGTTCCTTCTTTTGGAAAATTAAAAAAAAAATGAGAGGGGAGGATTTCCAGCCCCCCGCTCCCTCCCCTTTTAGTCGCCTTCTACGACTCGCAGGGAATACGTGGGAAGTATTCTTTCTCCCCTATCCCCAGGGATAATATATATATATATATATATATATATATATATATATATATATATATATATATATATATATGTATGTATGTATTGATAATTTGGTCGCTGTTTCCCACATTAGCGAGGGAACAACAGTAACAGACGAAGAGAGCTCGCATCCACTCACATCCATTCTCCAGCTGCCATGTGTAATGCACCGACACCACAGCTCCCTTTTCTCAACCAAACCTCACAGACCTTTCCATGGTTTACCCCCGAACGCTTCACATGCCCTATTTTAGTCCACTGACAGCATTTCGACCCCAGTACACCACGTCGTTCCACTTCATTCTATCCCGTACACGCCTTTCACCCTCCTGCATGTTCAGGCCCCGATCGCTCAAATTCCTTTTAACTTTCTCCTTCCATCTCCAATTCGGTATCTCCGTTCTCCTTGTTCCCTCCACTTCTGATACATATATCCTCTTTGTCGGTCTTCTCTCGCTCATTCTCTACATACGTTCAGAACATTTCAGCACACCTTACTCAGGTCTCTCAACCATACTTTTTATGACCACACATATCTCTCACCCTTTCATTACTTACTCGATCAGACCACCTCACACCACGTATTGTACTCATACATTTCATTTCCAACACATCCACCCTTCTTTGCACAGCCTTATCTATAGCCCAAGCCTCATATCCACATGATACTGTTGGGACGTCTATTCCTTCAAACATGCACATTTTTGCCTTTCTAGGTAACGTTCCCTCTTTCCATACTTTTCGCCCCCTTCCCCACCCTATGACTCTGTTCCACTTCTATGATTCCATTTGCTCCCATGTTCACTTCCGGGTATCCAAAACACTTTGTCCTTCAAGTTTTCTCCATTCTAACTCGCATCCCGACTAACCTGTCCCTCAACCCTACCTACTGAACCAAATAACCTTTCTTTTATCCACAAATATATGAAATCGTTACTTATGCGCTTGCTCGAGGTTACACCGCGAGTGAAAAGTCACCTATGGCAAGGCTGTATCATTTGGAGTACAGTCTCGTTAAAGAGCTCCTGTCCAAAGGAATCTGCTTTTCCTTACTGCTGGAAGTAGTGCAGCCTATGGCTGCAAGAGCCTTTTGGAAAGTCTTGGGTAACACCAGAACTCTTTCTTCGACATTGGTTTTGGGGTAGTTACACACACACACGCACACGTGTGATATATGTTTATGAAAGTACGTTTAACTACATAAGAAAGGGACATGTGACCCTCATGTCTTCTTGAACTCCGAATTTTTACTCGATTAGGAAGACATTTCTATTGTCATGTAGAAATTTAACAGTAGCTACGTGTGGGACCTTCTCATCGTGTTCCTCACATGTTCCCGGGAATTTGATTGTCTGTCTTTCCCATTAAAAGTTCGCCGACTTTGAACTTTCACGAACGTCCAGTTTAAGTAAAAACGTTTTATCTTTTTCTTTTTTTTACGAAACTTGGAAAAGTTACTCAGTTGAGTTTGTGCCTGTTTTTGCTTTTGTATTAATTATAGTGCATGGTGAGCTTCGTTGATTACATTGCATGGTTAACGCCGCCAGTACAATGCATGATAAGCGATATTAATTACAATGCCTGGTAAGGGGTGTTCATGTAAATTTGACTGGACCCACAGATGGTGTGAGGTTATTACATTACCAAAATTGAAAAGATAAGAAAATATTTCTATTTTGTGATTCTCGGAAAATACTTTTTGATGCCCTGACGTCTCACGGGCCCGTGTTATCCAGGTATACATAATCCAGTACCGTTACTAATTTGATTTTTCTGTGACCTTCTCCTTGTGCTGCACCCGTTACCTGGTGATGATTGGCCCGTTTGCTATTAGGTTCTGGAATACTTTGCTGTGGGGAAAGGAAGGTGCTGGTGTTGTTGCTGTGGTCATACTGATGAGGTCAGGATATGTCATCAGTCCTGGGACATTACGTCGAGGTGGTTGTGACGTTGTTCCAGTACTGGAACGTGTTGTTGGGACTTGGGGTTTCTGTCGTAGTTGGGTTACTGCTTAGCTATGGTGCTGGAACCAACGGCCCCAACTGGAAGTCTTACTCGGCTAGGCTGGGTCGGCAGAGGGGGTCAGACTCATGTCCCTCGTGACCAACACAATGTCATACTAGTAACCCTCTTCCATCAGGTCATCGAGGAAGGCACCGAGGTATATACATGACATCGGCGACTGGCATACCAGGTCATCCAGCGGGGTATATGACACCAGTGTCTACGTCAGAGCAGGAGATCCGCCGGGTTGCATGACACTAGTGTCTGCGTCAGAGCAGATGATCCATCGGGGTGCATGACACCAGCGATAGTGCTGGTGCAGCGGAGTCATGATGAGGTGGGTGAGCGACCGAGCCCCTCCTGACCTTAGGTCAGCAAGCTGGCTAGCCAGGGGTGAGGCAGAGCATCAGTATGATTGTCTGTCTGTCTTGCTCCACATCCATCACTTGTGAGTATCTGTTTACTTACCAGAATGTCTGTTCGCTTGTGCTGCAATACGCTAGTTATTGTCCCTAGTGGTGTATGTGTACAATGGTGTTTGTACTTCATTTTTTTCTTCCTCGTATCGTGGTTGGTTGTTTGTGTGGAGTCTTGGTCATCTGCTACGTGCATTGCTGACTGACGTACCACCAACCCCACCTCCCACACACTAGACCACTCACCGCATCACTTGACACACACCCTCCCAACCGGCCCACCACATGTTTGGCCCTCCACTTGCCTCATCACCCACTTACCCCCTTTCCTCCCACCTTGTATCATGTCACTGGATGATCCCACCGCCTTTCACACTCGTTCGTTGATGCCATCTGTCTGCATGCCAGACTTAACTACCTGCCCCACCATTTGACACACCGCCAGGCTCACAGTCACTTGACACACTACCACTAACAGAAGGACAACCTGGCTTACCACCTGACCCACTACCAAAAGCTCCACCTGACACACCAGCTAGCTAATTACATACAGGTCAGCTGATGTACCATGTGGCACCACACCTGACAATTCTGCTCTTCCTGGCGAGTCAGATGTACACTCTCCGGGTGGGAGAAAAAATCTTCCCAGATTGGTCTTATGATGAATTCGACTTGTGTTGCCTCGGGAGGGTTGGTCAGCGTGGATGCGGTACAAATTTCGTAATAATGGTAGTTTCACTGTATAGTTGTTTCCATTGAATTATGAAATCAATGTAACATTTATTTTGGTAAATGACTGGAAATGCAGCTGGTAGTCGACATATTACTATATCATGAAAGCCTGGTGACCAGTGTGAGGCAGGCCAATGGGCATTTCTCAAAATTCCTCGTCCATAGAGTCATATTGTTTCACACAAAAAGTGGTCAGATTTTTATTTTTGAACCTTGTGTAATCATCATCCACTTGACACACGAAATCCTGTGCCACCTGGACCATAAGTTTCACCACATGACACGCCAGGACCACCTACGAGCTCAGCAGACCCACCCACCACACACACTCCCTCCTCACCTGGAGTATGCACACCACACGTGTACACTGGGCTATGCTTGGGGTCCCAGAACCCTCACCTGCAGGCTCGTGGACCACGCTTCTTTTTTTTTTTCTTTTGTTTCGTCCCCAGTTAAGGGAATTCTGCCAAGGTTTTTGCCCCGTTGGTGGACTGTTACAGTTATGGTTTTTATAGCAAAGGTGTTATGGTTTTTATGATGGAAGGTATTGGAGTTATGGCTTTTATATCAAAGGTGTTCTACTTCAGGTTTTTGTCTTAATGGTGAAATATTTGATGTAGGAAAGATGTTATGCTTTTTGTAGTAAAACTGTTGTTATGCTTTTTGTCGTGAGGAAATTGTGGTTGTGTAGTAAAGGTGTAATAATTATGATTTTTGCATTGAAGGTTTTAAGGCTATAGATTTTAACGTAAAGATGTTATGGTTTTAGTAGTAAAGGTGCTATAGCCATGGTCCCTGTAGTAAAGGTGTTAAAGTTATGGTTTTCATAGTAGAGCAGTAACTGGGGTCATGGAGAAGCTGTTGTTTGCCTCAAGACTCGTACTGTCTTATATGTATACGTCAGTTGCCTCGCTTAGCTGTTGCATGACGGATGATGGTATTCATAGATAACATACATGATTTAGGCTACTGTTTGGCGTGCGACAGATGGCTTATGACATGATGTACGACATGACTTGGATGTGATATGATGAATCGCAAGAACTGGGAATAATAATGAGGCAGAAATCTCATACCTTGACATAACTATTTCATGATGTGAAATCATGTCTCCCATTACATGTGATGGATGACAGTACTTGTATCCATGACGTTACAAATGAGATGAACCCTTGTTATATTTCATATACTGTATTATCACCTCCACGATAACGAGTGACGTGTTCATTGCAAATTTGTCGTAAGAGATCACGGATCGCGTACCTATACGTTAGGAGTAACATTATGATGATGCTCCTCACTCTTACATGATAGAATGAGTTTATACAACAATGTCCCCTCACTGCAGGAGACTCGTACATCCACCATGAAGCAGAATGCTCGCCCTAACAGCCCCCTCAGTCCACGTCCGCCCTCGCATCCGGCACAGGTTAATAATGTAGAATTAGCACTCGCGTCTTGCGCTGAAACCCTTGCTGGATTAAAGTGATCGCTATTTAATCATCCTAGAGAGAGAAAAATCTTACCGAGTCGATACGTTTCGTAATCCCTCCCTGGTTAAGTTACGTCGGGGTTCTCTGTGTTTTTAGGTGTACGTCAGGTTGTTGGAAAGTGTTGATGTTGACACGAGTTACTTGAGTAAGATGCAATGCATCTCTCTCTCTCTCTCTCTCTCTCTCTCTCTCTCTCTCTCTCTCTCTCTCTCTCTCTCTCTCTCTCTCTCACAACCCTTCCCAGTTCCCCCATTCATAGTCCACATTTTACCCTACTGACCTCAGCTCTCTACCCATTCTTGCCCCGTGCAACCCCTACGTGCCCTGTGCTCGTCTCATCCGTTAACACATCGGTCTGGTCATCATGCAGTCCTCCGCCATCACTTTCACAGCCACTGGCCTGCCTCCATATCATCCACTCGCTCCACCTCTCCCTCACTATCTCTGTATGGCTTTTACTCCTCCTTTTGCGTGTTAACCGTTGTTAGTTGATTCTGCCTTATTTTTCTTCATTACTTTTACTATCTATGTTTTCTTGACATGGAGTCTGCTGTTTTATATGCTGGTTTCGCGTAAACCATCTCTTTTCTTTTCTTTTCTACCTCCAATTCACTTTGTCTTCTGTTTACCATCTACCTCGTGTCTACCGTGGATTATGGAGTAACCTAATCTTTCCATGAACCCTTGTCATCTTTATTTTAACCCCTCCAGTGGTCTGTGCCATTGTAGGTAGACCTCGCGAACCAAATTACTGTTCATGTGTCTCTGACTAACCATAAAGGCCAATCTCATAGCCTGGGTCAGTCAGTGACACGCAGTCAGTCAGTTACATTATCTCTTTAGTGTTACCATTATATCTTGAGGATTATGTGTTGTTCGCGTATGTCTCTGTAATTCAAGACGAATGTGAGATTTATTCTCTGGAATAATTTCTGTATTACACGTTACAGACATCCTTTGTCATGTGTGACATGTTGAAGAGTTTTATTGCCCCGGATGTGAATTTTCTGCTCGTGATGTGTTCTGTGTCGACGATTTATAGTGAAAATGCTGATTTAGGCGTTGAACATCGTTTTCTCCTATGAGAGAAGTTCGTTGGCGTTGTGAGGTTTATAGCGAAGGTTGGTGGTGTAGTGCAGGGCCACCTGGTTGTACAGGGCTCAAGGACTACCGATCCCCGGCTGGTGAGTGAGTGGGCAACGTCTACGTTTTATCTTTTTTTTACCTATTGACTGACACAGTCACTAAGACCGTCTGCCTCAGGTAGATCACCATGAAGCGAAAAATCTGGAACACCTTCTTCAGGTGCTCAAGATCGTTCTAAGACCATACACACACACACACACACACACACACACACACACACACACACACACACACACAACCTGTATGGTCCTTGACACGGCTGACATTATCGATATCAAACACATGGATAACAACTCGTGTTTGTGAAGTTTACGCATTGTACTCGTCAAACGCGGACGTGTACGCTGTGCATGCGTAACTCATACGTATACCTTCAGACGTGGTAATGTTTATGTCTGGTCTCATTGGGATGGTCGTAACGGCCTCTAGTTATCATCCTGGTGAGTGTGGTGGTCATGGTAGCGAGGGAAGGCGAGGTCATGGGACACCACGGGTTCACACGTGGGCAGATGGTAGCGCTGCACGTGCACGTGGTGTCATGGTGGGCGATATGACATCGACGATATTAGTTCAAAGATTTTATTTTTGTTTCCCAGTAAGATAACTGGGGGTGACCTTGGGCTAGGGGGGTCATGGTGATTTATGACGTCATGGAGTACCTGCGATTGTCATGAGGTACACCATGACCTCGTTGGTTACGTCTTGAGGTACACTAAACACACTCACTGGTAAAGTCAGCAGAACCGTCACGTTTGATGCCATATTGACTCCATTGTAGTGTGACCTCTGATCCTGGGAACCATTACTGAAAGTGGAGAATTTGGTGAGAATGTGGCTGTTTGTGGATCATTTAGCGAGGCTGTGGCTTTCTGTGGATCATTTAGCGAGGATGTGGTTTTCTGTGGATCATTTAGCGAGAGTGGAGTTTTATGGACTGTTTGGCCATGTGGTGTTTTGTGGATCGTTCGTCGAAGATTTGGAGGTATGTAAATCGCTCGACGAGTCTGTAGTGTTTCTGTAGTTAGTCTGGCGAGGTTGTGGTAGTTTAAGGACTACTCATCGAAACTTTGGCGGTTTATGAATCGTTGAGCGAAACTCTGTTGCTTTAGGGCTTGACCGACCCTTCTGACGAAGTTTCTTTGCTGTCTGTATCCTCTGGCAAGACTGTAGTGGTTTGTGGGTAGCGTAGCGAGGCTTTCTCGATCACAGATAGTGTGGTGAGGCTGCGGTGGTTGATATGGGTCCCTTAGTGATGTTTGAGGACCATGTACGAGGCTGTGGTGATTTATAGACGGTATGGCGAGGTTTATAGGGTTGGCTGATGGTTTAACTAGACTTTGGTGACTGTAAATAGTTTGAAGAATCTTTTCTTTTGGTACCAACCGAAGTCCAGTTTGACCTGGTTAGATTTCCATCACTGCAGTGTATTTATTTGTTTGCGATGACGCCGCCTAGGATCCATATTTGAAGGGGTTCTGGAGTTAATCCAGGACCCCTTTTCCAGGAGTGCTTCGGCCGCTTGAAGAATTGGTCATTGGCCCGCTACTTTCACTGATTTCGACTATCCTGTGGTTGTCGAGGCAAGTGTGATCATTTTGAAAAACAGGTTGTCGTGGACAGTCGAGGTATGGACGATTTATTATCACCACAGTTACTTCAGTCACTTGGGAGGGAAGGGGAAAACAGTCGTAGTTGATAATATATGTAGTATAACATTTGCTCCGGCTGTGCTGTGGTTTTACGATGCCTCGCAGTCCAACTTAAGTCTTCTGTGGGCGACATCCACTCGCGTCTTCCTAGTGCCTTAGACGTGGCAGTATGACCCGGCGTGCTTGAATATCGTCTGTGTGATTAGAAAGCGACACGGTAACCCTTGCCGTGTTATAAACTACAGGAGTGTGTGAAGTGTACGGCCTCTCGACCCTGGGGTCGATGATTCATATCCTCGTGTGACACCTGAAGCACTTGAGAACGATGTTTAGACAGCCATAAGTACGATGACCTCACCTCTTGAGAACGATAACTCGATTCGTCGCACCCGAGGGGTTCCATTCTCCTTAACAAGGTTGTTATTATCTCTAAAGGGTTAAGTTATTATTGTGGAGGAGATGAGCGAGCGTACACACGACTCTCTTCTGCCGCAAGGCTCGGGGATTTATGATGTACCGTACGTACTCGGGTTTGTTCATTCTGTCGTGTGGGGGGGTGCTGTGGGGAAGCAATCGTCCGGTTGCCCAGCTGATGTTGTATTGAGAGGGAAATTTGTGTTGCACGGGTTTGGTTAGTCTGTCTCATTGAGCAAGTCAAATTGCCTTACTCAACTGGTTATGTTGTCGCACTGAGCCGCAAGCGTAATTTGTACCGAGTTATTCTATAATTCTTATTTTTCATTTACTTATCTTTCAATTCATACCTAACCCAAGTGTATATCCCTATCATGTGCCCGTGTCTCGTAAATAAGCTGCTTTTGCATCCTGATTTACATCTTATTTTTACTGCACAGTTGTTGATTTTCACCCGCCTTCGTCTGTCTTGGTGTTTCACATCTCTCGAGTAACTGCAATAAGGAGGATCTTTCTACATGGACTTCTTCTCACCCAGAATATACTGTTCACACAATATCTGTAATCGAGATTATAGACTTCTTTTGTTTACAGCCTAAGGCTCGGTTATTGCCAGGACTTGCAAGGGAATGACGCTAATCCACTCATGTTTCGAACACCGTATCAGAAAATACAAAAACGAAACGAGAAGTTTGATAACAGCGAAAATTTGATATTAGGTACACGCCAATAGGACGTGGTTTCCCTGAAGCCAGGCAAGAAGAAACAAAACCAGGAAAGAGGAAAGGCATGAGAAGCAGTTAGATATAATGGAAAAAAAAAAGAATTAAAAGGACTGCTGATAGTTACGGAAACCCGAGAAAAGAAGGTGGGATCATGAGAAAAACGCAGGAATATATCAGATCTAGAGAGGACATGGGCAAGAGAGAAAGGAACGTAGTAAGGAGAAAACGGAATGTGGAGGAGAGGACCTCGGGGACCAGTCGTGTGGATGTGGTGTGGGAAGCTGGAGGACAGGAAGGGCGCCACAGAAGCCAACACAACAGTCACCTGTTCAACTAACCAGAAAAACTGTGGCCAAAAAATGAGTCATAAACATGAGCAGGTGTAGCGGTCCTGTTTTTGTACTGGCTTCATTGATTTAGTCTGAAGAATGTGTGTATGTGTCTGTCTGTCTGTCTGTCTTTCCTGCCGTATGTGATTTGCGCTGTGAGATGATGTGGCTTGGGTGTTTACCTTGTGTTGGATTGGTTTACGTTACGTTGTGTGTGTATGTTTGTGTACTTACGTTTTTGTGATTATATTCATGTGTGTGTGTGTGTGTGTGTGTGTGTGTGTGTGTGTGTGTGTGTGTGTGTGTGTGTGTCAGAGTGTCTGTTGTGGCTATGTTGGTGTCTTTACCTGTGTGTGTCGTTGTGCTTGAGTGTATGTCTCTCTCAGTGTTTGTGTGTATGCTTATGAGTTGGATTTATTTAACCTTGTCTCTGCGAATGATTCCATGAATCGTTTAGTACTGTGTTTGATTTGAATGTTCCTCGTTGATATGCTAGATAAGAGGATCAGAGAATTGTCGTTTGAAGGTTGTGGAACAATCGACTCTGAGTTTTATCGTTCCTTCACATGTTGCTGTGGAGATGGCTCGCACGTACTGGGTAACGAAGTTTAGCCGGACGATTGCAGTAACGCACTCATCAATACAGGACACCTCCTCACCTTGCAGTAACGCACTCTTCAACATAGGACACCTCCTCACTTACCTTGTAGTAACGCACTCCTCCTTTACACACGACACCTCATTCACCCTATAAAGAGGACCAGTTCCCATTATCTTACCGAACAGCATTAAAGATGTCCAAAGTGATCTCTACACCGTTAGACGTTAGAATTCATTATCTACATGAGCATTTAGATATGGAGTGTAATGTTCTCAGAACCATTCAGCGTTTGCGAAACTCTTTGTGAGTGATCATCTCTTCACGTTGTTTCTGTGAGCATTTACGACACGGTATGTGAGGTACAAATGTCTTTGAAATATCTGACAACAGGCCAGACAGGATAACTTAGCTACAGCAAGCTTCCACGTGACGCTACATCGAGTGAAAATGTCAGATTTTTTTTCCTAATTCTTTTCCGTCATGATCTTTATTAGTGCATTCCTTTACCGACTTTCTGGCTCGGTTGTTCCAGTTGAAAGGCTCAGCATCAGCTCAGTTACCGGCAGGTCGTGTGTGTGTGTGTGTGTGTGTGTGTGTGTGTGTGTGTTTACTATATGTGATTACCGATATGTGTTATGAGGAGAGTTTTACTCGTGTTGCTCCGTCTCTCATACGTGTGTATGTACCATACCTTCACACACACACACACACACACACACACACACACACAGTATAAGCCAGACACCCATTCTTCGACCAACTCCGAGGGGTCAACACCTGGGTTGGGTGAAGGCTGACTGCTGCGCCCAAGGAATCGAACCGATGCCGGCCCTTTCCCCGGGCGGTCCCGTGCCGGTTCATCAGTGACGTTTACCACCTCACCACGCAGGTCTGTGTTCGTGTGTGAGGGCAACTGTGCTGTTGTTTTTCTTTCCTATATCGCTTTCCTTGATTGAAGTTCCACGTCTTCACAGTTACCGCTCATTCGCCACACCTTCACTGGTCTCACCATGCGGCCGGTATTGCATGCAGTAGAGCTCACACCACCACCACCACCGCTGCTACCTCCGCCTATCACCACCACCGCCTCCGCCACCACAACACCATACTGTCATCACCACTTCCACGCCACATCATCATCATCATCATCACCACACTATCATGACCACTGTCATCAACACTAGCACCACACTGCTGCCAACCAACACCACACTGTCGTTAACACCACAACCACCACACCAGCATTACTATCACCGCCACTAAACCATCATCATCATGAGCTTCACCAGACCATTACCATCACCGCCACTACACAACCACCAACACCACACTATTACCTCCACCACCACCATACTATCATTATCACCATCACATCTGCTACCATAACATTACCAATACCACATCATCATCATCATAAGAAAAAATTAAGAGGTGATTTGACACATTTACTCAGTTATCAAAGACTCAGACACTCGAATTAAGCAAGTATTTATAAAGTGTCGACTTGTGCGATTTCGTTTGTGTAGAAGGATTGAGACTCGTGGGTAGAAGTTTTACCCAGGATGAGCCACAGCATTTATTCTTTTTCATCTATATTGTAACTGGAAAGATTTACCAGTTAGAGTTATGGAAAGTAACACAATAGATACGTTTAAGAATAGACATGACAATTGGTAAGATCCAAGTGCATGACTGACTTTATTTGCTGCACCTCCATACCTGTGAGTATATAGGTTATAGATATTTCTCCTTTCATCATGTTTGCGTTTAGTCTCTTACAACAGCTTATCTCTATGTTACTGATGTCATCTACTGTTACAAACAGCCTCGGAAGGACCCAGTGGTTCCTTTTGTGTAACATATAGTACCGGTAGCAAGTTACCAGTGATACCAGCTCGTCACACATTACCACCGCATTACCAACATACTCCATCTACACCAATACTGCCAACACATCACAACTACTACCACTTTTGCTGCCATACTCCGCCACCACGCTACCACCAGCCTAACACAATACACCTGCTACCACCATCGCTCTCTGCAACGTTCACCACCACTAACATGCCACAATACTTCACACCACCGCCAACATGCCACAATACACCCCACCACCGCCAACATCCCACATTACTCCCTATCACCACCAACATACCATATCACTCCCCAGCACCACCAACATGCCACAATACACCCCACCACCGCCAACATCCCACAGTACTCCCCAGCACCACCAACATACCACATTACTCCCCATCACCACCAACATACCACATCACTCCCCATCACCACCAACATACCACATCACTCCCCAGCACCACCAACATGCCACATTACTCCCCATCACCACCAACATACCACAATCCTCCATCATTGCACCGTCGAAGTGCGGAAGAAGCTAAACACATTGTACCCCGAGTGATCCCACCCATTAAGGATATCCGGCGTTGTTAACAGTTGTGGCATTACCTTGGTGGCAGGTGCAGACACCCCATTGCCTCCTATCCCTCGTTAAATCACTATCATTGACGGATTTTCTGGAAAATATATCCCAGTTAGTTCCCCTTAGTCGCATTATCCATATAGGAGCTGAAGATAGTAAATGTGGATAGCTATATACCATATGATCCCAGTTACCAGCATCTAGAGTCTAAGTAAGACTCGCTAGTTCATCCGGCCTGGAAAATGTCGAGGAGAAAAGTTAAAAATGAATAAAAGAAGCAAGCGATCACGCCCTTCATGTAGACCCGAAGTGCCCCCGTTGGCCCGTTAGCAGCGGGTGAAGGGGCAGGGGCCTCCTCCTCCTCCTCCTGATGTAGGCGAGATAAGACAAACTAGTATTTATAATAACTTTCTGTAATTACCAAGGGAAGGTTGGTCGGTGCGCTATGTTTACCGGCCGGCATCGCGCCGCTGGAATGCGACCCATGGTGTACACTGTTTAATTATTGAACATAAAGGCTTATTTTGTGCGTGCCCGCGGCCTGATTGCCGATAAGAGGGCTGGTTTAGGAGAACCGGAGCCATCTAATTGTGAGCTTTAAGTTGGATAAGCTATGTCGTTCCAGCCGACGTAAAGGTTGTCAATTAACCCCGTTTCCAGGTGGTGGGAGGCACCGGGCGGTCATACCTAGTGTGAATTGAACGTCACTGTTGTTTATGGAGTGGAGGGAGGGGCAGTACGTGTCTGGCTACAGCGCAGCTAAGCTCTGTGTACAGGACGAATTTCGCAAAATGAAAAGATCCATTTCAATGGCCAAAATGTCTTCCTTGTTCATTAGAAGTATCGTTACGTGTTGGCCATGGTATGAATATACACATCTAAGTTAATGATAATTAAATTTTGCACAGGATTTCGAATGATAATGTAAAACAATTATCTTAAAGTGATTGGAATGTCGCTTGCGATTTATGTGATAATAAAAAGAGGATGAGTGTGCAAAGATTATTAAAGTATCATTATTATCATTATTTGTGGAATGACGATGCGCTTTAATAAATGACTCATTTTTTTCCTCCCTTACCGATAATCACTGACGAATACCATCAGCTTTTCTTCTGTAAGTCAAGTTAAAATGGAGACTCGTATCATTAGTTCACGTGAACGAAACACCAGTTTAACTCTCGTGCTGCTCTCGGTGTCCACGTACGCATGCGCGTCCACCACTTCAGCTCTCTGTCACCAAACGCATGTCTGCCTCCCCAACATGTTTTGCCTTGATGGTAATGTTTTGCTCACTTGATTGTCGATGGATAAACAAAATTATTAGGAAATTGCTTTATTATTATTATTATTATTATTATTATTATTATTATTATTATTATTATTATTATCATTATTATTTCAGTTGCTACAGATAATGTAATTCATGCTACATATGCAGTAGAGTTGCTCATACTAAATCATCTTGAATTATTTCTACGACCCGTCCTTCCCACATGACTGAAGACCCTACAGAACTAGGATTAGGAACATCTGTACATACATTCGAGTGTCGTGTAACTTTAGCAGCCGCTGCTGGCTAGCAAGAAAACGTGAAAACAGTGATAGTTGATTTAATGCGCATACTCTCGGAGATGGATTAGAGTAATAGACCGTAATACAGAAATGGTGGAAATAGAGACGAGCAGAAAACAGAAGTCTTCTCTTTTTCCTCTTTCACGTTGTGTAGGTAAACTACATTTCTTAAACAGAAAATGTTACTCCTTCCCTGTGTTGTTGCTGATCATTTTGTTATTCTTTTGATAACCAACTTTTGCTTAAAGATTATAGATGCTTTAGGCAATGTGGGTTCTTGCTGGCTTGTACGTACACTTGCAAGTGTTTCATAGTAAGACAGAGAGTGAGAGACCAGGTGATGATGAACTCTTAAGTGTGGGAAGACCAGAACGACCTGAGGAGACACCTGTACAGCCGCCTTCAGGTGTTGAAGAAAGACTCTCCAGGTGCTCCAGACACCAGTCTTGTGTCCTGGATCTATGAGGTAACAAGCAGAACCTCAGGATGACCAGGTTACCACTCAGATGTAGCGTTCTGAATCTGTGGTTTAGATCCCAGTGTTGCTGGTCCTGAGGCATAGTACCAACCTAAAGCGTCATTTCCTCTTGAAGAACGTAGTAGGTTCTGAGAAGTACGTTAGTGTTCGCCGTCCTGCTTTTGGCACCACGACACTCCTGGGACACCATGAATAGCATCGAAGTAAGATGTCTTCGTCAGCGGGGGTCCACGCCTTCGCGTCCCGAGCATGCTAGGCGTCCAAGGAATGTTGACAGTGGGTGCATGCACGCAACAGTGCGTCTGAGCCGTTCAGCGAGCCTGACTGTTGTCTAAAGAGGAACATCGCACACTGAGGTCGGGTGCACGGGGTCGTCGTGTGATGGAGTGTTTATTGGCTTGCACGAGTGCGCCCATGTTTTATTCTCCTCCTGTCCATCTATGGTTTTGTGTGTTAATGAGCGTGTACCGCTCGTGAGCGGGTGCTTATTGCTGGCACGGATGTCCCAGTGATTACTCCATGACGGCTGGCTAAGGTGGGGTTGCAGCGTGAGATCTGCCAATAATATATACGCGGTGAGGTCCGTTCTCGTCCCCTTTTGGCTTGCCTTGCAATCTTGGCCCACAGTAGGAAATTGCGACCCGTAAACCACGCCGATCGCATTTCCCTCGCACCCTCGGCACTGGACCAGATCAAACTAACTACCTGGTAACAAGGCTGATGGGTGGCGTGGTTGGTCGGATCTACGGTGGTCTGCCCTCTGAATGGTGTTACAACGGGTTCTGTGCAGTGACATCGCACTCGCCTTGCGGTTCCCCGTCGTCCATCGCTGCAAGAGTTTATATCCGCGCGAATATGATTGGCGTCGTAGCGCCAAGTGAACCGCTAGGAACGCGGCTGTAATTGGCCCGCGACCTGCCCGTGGCGGCTGTATCAACCCGAGTAGCTTTATTATGGACGATGTGTTTTCTACAGGTAGGTTGGCCGCATTCATCTCATTGTGGCTGTACTGTGGCCCCCTGGTGTGTGTGTGTGTGTGTGTCGGATAGTACTGGTGTTTACCCAGGATGTATTCTGTACCGTGCCTCTGGTATGTATCCGGTAAGTATATTGTATACCGTGCCTCTGGTATGTATACCGTAAGTTTATTTTGTACCGTGCCTCTGGTATGTGTGTACTGTGATTTTATTGTGTATTAAGCCCCTGATGTGTGAGGTTTACTTAGGGTTACCGTGCTTCTAGTATGTGTACCGTAGTTTTATTGAGTACCGAGCCTCTAGTGTGTGTACCATGGGTTTATCGTGTACCGTGCCTTTGGTATGTGTACCATGGGTTTATTGTGTATTTTACCTTTGGTGTGTGTACCGTGCTTTTACTATGTGCCATGCCTTAGACGGGTGTACAGAGGGTTAACTATGTAGCGTGTGTCGGATATGTTTGCTGTGTACCATGCCCATGGTGTGTGTACCATGCCTACCCGGTGTGTGAACCCTGCATGACTAGTGTACGTACCTTGCCTGACTGGTGTGTGTACCCTACCTCACTGGTGTGTGTACCCTGGAGTTAACTGTACTCCTCGTTAAATATTGGTACATTGATGTCGTGCATTGGTTTTTGCGAGTCTTGCCGACAGCATTAACAGCTTTTTACACACGCAGGCCTTCGAGGAACTCCTGGTACAGTTAAGAACGGGGGAGTGTGGCTGTATGAGTGGATCAGAGCTTACTAGTGGACGAGCGACAGTCTGCATGGAGATGGAAGGCGTGTACCGCTGAATGAAGGAAGATGAACGTGAAGTTATGAATGAAGGCAGAGGTTGAAGGAACGAGGCGGGCACAGATATTTGAGCTACTCCTCTGCCACCTGTTTTGAATAATAGTACCACGTTAACTGCCTACCATTCTGCTGGGACATTGCCCTCCTTCAGTGAGATCTTAAACACCGTCACCACCCGCTCACTGTTAATGGTGTGTGGACCAGCGGGACCAAGACTCCACTGGAGAGTTCCCGGTTCAGTGACTTAAAAAGGAAAAAAAAAAAAGTACTTAAAAACCTTTTAGACTGCTAGTGTGAATTGCTGTGCAATTAACTTGGAGATGTGTAGATGAATGCATCTGGTGAGGTGTACCATTAGAGTATATTCATATAATCTTTGCTTTGAATAGAAATATCAAGACATTTTGCCAAGTTAAACAGGTATATTACCCAGGGTTCATTAAGGGTGCATCCGCTCCAGCGTCAGAATAGAGAAAAAAATGTACTCGCAATTCATAAACCGTGGCTGTGGCCACATTGTTCTCACCTTCCATCTGTAAAAGTTTAGATTAGAAAGACAGTTGCATAGTACGGAAATTATTACCAAGAAACTGCTCCCTAATATTTTTTCTCGCTTCCAGCTGTTAACAGTGGTTTACATTCGAGACGAGATTGCACAGTGTTGAAAATAGTGTACTTTTTAGGGTGATATTGCATAGTATTCCCATTGTTGGAAAACCACTTGGCCGGAATGAGAATTATACGAGTTTATACATCAAAGACGGAGGCTGGTAAACTGCTGGTAAAAAAGTTTAGATTATAACCATTTCGTCGGTATTACTTGGGGTTGGGATGTTCTGCGGTGAGGAGGTAGGGAGTGCTTTTGGTTTGGGGAACTCCAAGAGGTATGTGTCTGTGTGAGTGTGTGTGTGTGTGTAATTACCTTTTTGTACTGTACGGGGGCCAGTGGTATTGGGGGGGGTTCTACACCCGTGGGGCCCCATCATTTGTACTTTTTCTACTAACATACAGCTTTTTAAACTTGTCCTGCCCACAGTCACAATCTCGTAACTCGGTTTATTCCAGTTATCCACTACAGGTATAGTGTAAATACCTCTATACATCCTTAATGAGTTTCTAAATTTTATGTTATGGCCTGTAGTTGTTCTGTCTCTGAATTGTTGGAAGAACCGCTAACTCTCCACATCATCAGTATGGTTTATAAAAACTTAATGGTTGTACTCAGGTCACCCTATACTCTTCGCTTTTCTATGGTGGTCAAATTTAAGGCCTCAGACATCTCCCTGTAACTCGGCTCTTCATTCTCTTACCATCTTCCTTGTCATCCTGCGGACCTTCTCTTAAGTCCTTCGTGCTTCTTTTAAGTGTGTTGTTCAAACTGGAGAAGCATTTTTAGTTTTGACCTTGGGAAGGACGTGAACAGCATGCTGAATATTTCCTCATTCATCTTCTTGAAATTCAGTTAGAAGATTTGCCACCATACAGTTGTCTCCTTTTTTTTCTATTTTCTTAATGTGGGGATTTAGCCACAGGTTAGGGATGATGACGACTCGCAAGTCTCTCACAAAAATTACTGCAGCTTATTTCCCGCTGGATGATACTCATGTCGAAACCTCCTTTAACTATGTCCCATCCTCATTACTGTACATTTGATCCGGTTGAATTTCATCTCTCAGATCAGCTTGAGAGATTGCCAAGGTACCATTGTAAGTTGATTCCATATTCTTCACTTTTCACTTCCCTCATGACATTGACATCAGCCCGCAAGAAGATCTAGGTAGCAGATCAAGAAGAGATGTCTCTTCAGAACAGAATCCCACGAAATAGCAATGGTAATGTTAACATATTTCTAAAAGTCTCTGACATGGGTCGTTTGTTCCCTTTTACGAAGATGATATATCTATGTGAGGAGTCTCTTCCTCACCCCTATTTGGATATCCAGTTTCTTCAACAGCCTCCTACAGTATGTGGTAAAGTGTGAAATGCTTTTGGGGAGTCCAGATTCAGTCAATCCCTTTAATCTTCTTTTTTGTCTCGAACGGTACTCACTCATCTGTGGAAGAAATATGGTAGGCTCTTTACACATGACCTGCTTTCCCTGAAACCGTGTCATCTCTCGCTTAGGTAGTGTTCCTTCTACAGGAAGTCGTTCATCTGCTCTCTGATCATCCTACACAGTACTTTACTGACCACACTCGTCAGGGAGACCAGCCTGGTTCAGCTTGTCCTGGTCTCCTTACTTGAACCTTCCACGTGGTCTGTCAAGTGTATCTGCACACACTTCTTTAGCACATGGAGAGATGTCTCATCAGGACCATGACAAGCCTCATATCAATCAAAATCCTTTTAGTATTCTGCTTGTATTTTCCAGACATTTGATTGCTCCTTTCGTATTTTGTTTGTTGTGACTTTTCTTGTTATTTCAGTGCTTTACAAGACCTCCCATCCATTCCATTTCACTGGTGTGTGTGTGTGTGTGTGTGTGTGTGTGTGTGTGTGTGTGTGTCAGGCCCTTGCTCTACTGTCCTGCTTCTACTTCGTCTTAGCTGATCTTCCTTTCAGCCTGCTCGCCAACCTTTAGATCCTTCTCTCATGTTTCCCATCCTCTTGGTTCTTTGATGTTTTCCTGACTGTCTTCTAACACTGTCCTGTACGTCTTCTTTGTTCTCTAAGAACAAGTTCTCCATCTCCTTGCTCCTGTTTTATTGATGGGTGTTGGGGAGTTGGGAACAGGAAGGAATAACTCTTTCACGGTTTCCGAGACCTATTTTAGCCACTATTGAAGAGTATGATCCATGGTAGAGTGTACTTGACCAAGTTGGCATACATCGTACTTTGATGAAGGAGTCGTCATCGTATACATGTGTTTTTATAATGATGAATATTATCATCAGCCACCTGTATGAATGGTACGTGATGAATCGGTTGAACGCAATTAAGCCTATGATCACTAGATCTTTGATTGCTTTTGTACATAAAACAGGCCACAAAGCGATGAACAGGAGGAAGACTTGGAGTATATTCTGTTGACTCTTTCGTAGATAACCTGGCGGTCGGACGTCACGGTAGCCCATCACATTTTATGATAAATCAGGACGAAAACCTGCACGACAGTCACCGTTGCAGGAGCGCGTTAAACCGTGGGGCGACAATTTTCGTGCGACCAGCAACGACATTAAGGGTGAGCTGGTGGTGGTGCACCGCAGCACATGAGGTCTGTGTTATCATTATACAAGTGATCTCTTCTAGAAAGATGATGATCCAGATTTATGCCTCAGCCACCCGCCTCTCCAGAGGTTCTCACTACTGCCATTGGGTGATGGACGTCGTAGATTGCTGAGGATATCGTACGGGACGCCATGCACGGCTAATGTGGACCTGCTGATATGTCTCACCGTTAGAGAGTATCCTGGGCGTCGTTAGTGTCATGCCTCCACACTCCTGGCTCTCATTTCGACAGTTACACCCTCAGGTATGAGGGCTTCGGCCTTACCATCCGTGGATGTAAGGTGGACAGATGTCTTATGTAGAAAATGCATTTGGCATCATTACTTATACTTGGACATGAAGGGTCGGTCATGGCTTTTGGATGGAGTCTATTTCCAAAGTATGAAGTGTTCGAGACTCTGGTTTTCTGATCAGTAGTTCTAACTTGTGTTCTAGACTCGGGGGTGTCCGTGTTGTTTGATCGAAGGTCATGTTTCCAGGTTTTCAAGCTTGTTTTTCGTAGCCTCTTGATGAGAAATCGTTTTCCCTGATAGTCAGGTACTTAGTCAGGTGGCCATCACATAAATAGCAAAGAAGGAAGGAAGGGACGCCGGAGGAACAAGTCAAACTTGTGTTGATGTTGTAGTGCGAGAGTTCAAGGTTTCTAGTCTAAATCTTGGAATATAGCGGTTATATGTGAACCCACCATTTGCACATGGTTAATCTAAATTCTCTCTATTATCTCAGTCTTTTGTCATTCAAAATACTTTGATAACCAGTGACTATTACCGTGACGTCATCATTAGCCAGCAAGTCTACCATCCAGGTTCGTCATTACCTGTATGTTGTTCCGGACGCTTACGAACAATTGATCACGTTGTGTGTTGTGCAGCGGGCATTTTAGGTGGGCGAATTTATTGCTTCGGGTAGTCATCCGCGTGTGTTTACTCGGCTTCAATCCATTACAGTTTCGAGCTCATTCTGCCGTTCAAATCTGCCTCTTAAGTTCTTGTAAAGTGCATTATTTGGCTGGATGTGACAAGAAATGGTTCAGGGTTATTGCCGTAGGAATTGAGTTATGCCCGCGGTTTATTCAACGTGAGGTTAACCTCATTTGTGAAGTGTTTTATGTGTCTCCTTAACCTCCCTCCAGGACATGGAGGGAAAAAACGTCGAGACAAACGAGCACTTAGAGCAGCAGATACCGGATGGAGGGCGGTGTCGTGGCGGAGGGTCGAGGGTTCCGTGTCGTCCTGGCGTCTCGCTGCACTGTTCGCCGTCCTCGTGCTGCGCCCTTCTGTGCCTGAAGGAGGCGCTGTAGGAGCATATCCTTCTATCCATCCTTTCCCTCTTGCCAGTCCTTTTTATTCCGTCCGTCCATCTGTTTGTTCCGTCCTTTGAACTGATGATAGTCCGTAGTGAACGTCGCCACATCACATTTTTCTGAGGGTTTATGTCGTTGCTGGCAGCATACCAGACATGGAATTTGTTATTCTGGTGGTGGGTCACTCATTTTTACCCTCCTTCCATCATGGTCGCCGTTGGGCATTGATGTCTTTTATATATTTCTTTTATTTTTTTACGATCTCACGAAGCCCACTCACTACCCAGTACGGAACCTTGTGCCTTGTTGTACCAGATTGCTTACCTCTGGTGCTAACAGTCGACACCATTGTTTATATCCGGTACAGCTATCGTCAACAGCCTCGTAGAGCAGCCATATCCAGATGGAGAATCCCACGCATACTGCACACCAGCAGTCACCACCCATGCTCCTCACCACTACCAACAGTAACCTGCACACTGCCACTCACCACCCATGCTGCACGTCACCAGTGCTATGAGAATGGCAACTGTGCATAGATGATCTTAGCATTCATCCATCTAATAGCATATATATATATATATATATATATATATATATATATATATATATATATATATATATATATATATATATATATGTATATATATATTCCTATGAGTCCACGGGGAAAATGAAACACGATAAGTTCCCATGTGCACTTTCGTGTAATAATCATATCATCAGGGGAGACATAAGAGAGAAATATAACAGTTAGTTGATACACATCGAAGAGACGAAGCTAGGACGACATTTGGTAAACATGCGATTGTCTTGGACAATAGCATATATGTACTTTATATATATATATATATATATATATATATATATATATATATATATATATATATATAGTGACGTCAGTTCGTACGAGTTCTGTCTGTCTGATAATTTTTTGGATGACGTACAATAAACCTTGAGTGTGAGGACAATAACCAGTTCTCTGGTTGTAGTTACAAATACATTTTGAAATGCTGTTGTTAACTATTGATATATATCATGACATTATGGTATGGTTCTCTGGAAGCTCTCTAAAGTGAAGATGGCATAAGTTTCATATAGGACAACCCCACAAATGCAAGAATGTGGAAAAGAATGAAATGCAGAAATCTATTTTGTTTATATATTTTGTTTCCTTGCGCTACCTCGCTAACGCGGGAGACAGCGACGAATATTATGTATATATATATATATATATATATATATATATATATATATTTTTTTTTTTTTTTTTTTTCATACTATTCGCCATTTCCCGCGATAGCGAGGTAGCGTTAAGAACAGAGGACTGGGCCTTTGAGGGAATACCCTCACCTGGCCCCCTTCTCTGTTCCTTCTTTTGGAAAATTAAAATAAAAAGATGAGAGGGGAGGATTTCCAGCCCCCCGCTCCCTTCCCTTTTAGTCGCCTTCTACGACACGCAGGGAATACGTGGGAAGTATTCTTTCTCCCCTATCCCCAGGGATTGAATCAAGGCATGTGAAGCGTCTGGGGTAAACCATGGAAAGCTGTGTAGGTATGTATATTTGCGTGTGTGGACGTATGTATATACATGTGTATGGGGGGGGGGGCCATTTCTTTCGACTGTTTCCTTGCGCTACCTCGCAAACGCGGGAGACAGCGACAAAGTATAAAAAAAAAAATATATATATATATATATATATATATATATATATATATATATATATATATATATATATATATATGGAGGGATGTCTGATCATTATCTTGTGGAGGCTAAGGTGAAGATTTGTATGGGTTTTCAGAAAAGAAGAGTGAATGTTGGGGTGAAGAGGGTGGTGAGAGTAAGTGAGCTTGGGAAGGAGACTTGTGTGAGGAAGTACCAGGAGAGACTGAGTACTGAATGGAAAAAGGTGAGAACAATGGAAGTAAGGGGAGTGGGGGAGGAATGGGATGTATTTAGGGAATCAGTGATGGATTGCGCAAAAGATGCTTGTGGCATGAAAAGAGTGGGAGGTGGGTTGATTAGAAAGGGTAGTGAGTGGTGGGATGAAGAAATAAGATTATTAGTGAAAGAGAAGAGAGAGGCATTTGGACGATTTTTGCAGGGAAAAAATGCAATTGAGTGGGAGATGTATAAAAGAAAGAGACAGGAGGTCAAGAGAAAGGTGCAAGAGGTGAAAAAGAGGGCAAATGAGAGTTGGGGGGAGAGAGTATCATTAAATTTTAGGGAGAATAAAAAGATGTTCTGGAAGGAGGTAAATAAAGTGCGTAAGACAAGGGAGCAAATGGGAACTTCAGTGAAGGGCACAAATGGGGAGGTGATAACAAGTAGTGGTGATGTGAGAAGGAGATGGAGTGAGTATTTTGAAGGTTTGTTGAATGTGTTTGATGATAGAGTGGCAGATATAGGGCGTTTTGGTCGAGGTGGTGTGCAAAGTGAGAGGGTTAGGGAAAATGATTTGGTAAACAGAGAAGAGGTAGTAAAAGCTTTGCGGAAGATGAAAGCCGGCAAGGCAGCAGGTTTGGATGGTATTACAGTGGAATTTATTAAAAAAGGGGTGACTGTATTATTGACTGGTTGGTAAGGTTATTTAATGTATGTATGACTCATTTTTTTTTTTTAACTTTCTAAAATGGGAAACAGAAGAAGGAGTCACGCGGGGAGTGCTCATCCTCCTCGAAGGCTCAGATTGGGGTGCCTCAATGTGTGTGGATGTAACCAAGATGTGAAAAAAGGAGAGATAGGTAGTATGTTTGAGGAAAGGAACCTGGATGTTTTGGCTCTGAGTGAAACGAAGCTCAAGGGTAAAGGGGAAGAGTGGTTTGGGAATGTCTTGGGAGTAAAGTCAGGGGTTAGTGAGAGGACAAGAGCAAGGGAAGGAGTAGCAGTACTCCTGAAACAGGAGTTGTGGGAGTATGTGCTAGAATGTAAGAAAGTAAATTCTCGATTAATATGGGTAAAACAAAGTTGATATATATATATATATATATATATATATATATATATATATATATATATATATATATATATATATATAGTCCTGGGGATAGGGGAGAAAGAATACTTCCCACGTATTCCCTGCGCGTCGTAGAAGGCGACTAAAAGGGGAGGGAGCGTCGTGCTGGAAATCCTCCCCTCTCGTTTTTTCTTTTTTTAATTTTCCAAAAGAAGGAACAGAGAAGGGGGCCAGGTGAGGATATTCCCTCAAAGGCCTAGTCCTCTGTTCTTAATGCTACCTCGCTAACGCGGGAAATGGCGAATAGTTTAACAGAAAGATATGTATATATATTATCCCTGGGGATAGAGGATTAAGAATACTTCCCACGTATTCCCTGCGTGTCGTAGAAGGCGACTAAAAGGAGAGGGAGCGGGGGGCTGGAAATCCTCCCCTCTCGTTTTTTTTTTTTTTCTTATTTTTTTGTAATTTTCCAAAAGAAGGAACAGAGGGGGCCAGGTGAGGATATTCCAAAAAAGGCCCAGTCCTCTGTTCTTAGCGCTACCTCGCTAACGCGGGAAATGGCGAATAGTTTGAAAGAAAAAGAAATATATATATATATATATATATATATATATATATATATATATATATATATATATATATATAAACCCATTCTTCCTTTCAGCCTTAACGTAACTTCACGATTTCTGTAGATTGCTTGTTTACGTACGTAGACTTTCATCTTTCATGACATTTGGTGTGCGTAGCAGATAGTGGCTTGAACGTGTACAGCTGTCTCGTCTGGTCACGTGCAGGGTTTGGGATGGTATAGAGAGTTCGGTGTGTGTGTGTGTGTTGCATCTGCTGAACGTTTACAACAGTCGCCACTGCATGAACGTTCTCAACTCACCTCCATGAGCTTATGTCCGTGTAGACTGTGGAGTCAGTGGACAGGTATTCGGTCCGTTAAAGTGAGTTTCGATTGTTCCTCTTGACTCCACCATGCGAGTACACTTTCAGTGTTGGTTTATGTGACATTTTCTCGTGTTTAAGTTTGTGCTTAGTGTAGTACAGCAAAGTTGGAAGGCGTGATCGAAAGCAGGACATCAGGTCCGAGTGTGACCCTAACATAGGTGACACTGGTAATTATCTCGGTCTATGCACTAACGTGTACTAAGTAGATTCCTAATGTTAGTCTTTACCAGACAATCAAAATAGAACTGAAGCTTGTATTTACACCTCGCAACAGTTCAGTCCCAGCCCTGTCATTCTCGTCTGTACTTTCAAACTGGTTATTAAAAAGAATTGGATGTGCACTTTTGAAAGCTAAGGTTCATTCCTTGCCAGTCGTTGTTAGTCTGGTCTTTGATCATTAAATAATTTTGAGCTGACGTATTCACAGTTCTTAATGTAACTGGGTTTTTTTTTTTATGTTGTTATTAGTTACATTATTTCTTATCGCAGTCTTGCCACATTAATTTATTTTGACAACGTATCGTATCTGCGGCCAAATCTCACTCAGCTACTGTATACACACACACACACACACACACTCACTCTCGTCTCACACTCCGGCTCGGGGAATCCTCTCATATGAGTTGTGTCAGTAGACTAACCTTGGATGAGCGGTCATCCGCGTGACCCTCGCGGCAGTTTTATATTGTACCGTCTGCCTGACGACGGCCAGCCAGGAGCTATGAAAAAGATTCGGATCTTCTCTGAAGGCAAACAAAAATGGGGTTAGTGATTTTTGCTTTGCAGTGATGTTAGTTGACAGGAGTGAGGTTGATGCTAACTGCTTTGTCAAACTGTTCATGTCTGCGGTGTAGATGTATAACATGGAAAGTAGTCATTGCTAAAGCAACAAGGAGGAAGCCTCAGAACTCTTGGGCCATCACTTGTATACACAAATGATACAGGTGAAGGACTCTCTCACTCTCCTGGTAAATACAGGGTGTTTTGTATCCTGTAATGGAAGTGGCATTACTCTCTACTTGAACCTCACTGATTGATAGTCATTCATGATGATTTACATAAAACCAATGCTCTAGAATCTGAAATTGTTTAAACTAATTTTTCCATTTGTGTCATACTTATCCTTCAAGATCATAAGTACTCCAGTGGCCTAATATGTATGTACTCCAGCGTCATTTTGTTCGCCAGAAGTGAACTTTATATGACTGTGCTAATGGCGACCTTACCAGCCGCTGCTTTGATAAAATGTACAAGTTTGGGCGGTAGATTAACGAAGGTGCTCGGCACCAGAGGTTCAGCAAGTCGTAAGTAACGTTTAGATTGTACTCTGCCATTACTTGGCTGATGAGTAAAAACTTAAGTGTCAGTTCCTGACTCGTCCTTCATTAGAGCACCAAGCGGTCATTTACCTGTGGCCCTATGCAGCTGGGTTCCTTGGCCCAGCAGCCTCAAACGAGGAGAAGAGTCTCGAGAAACTTGCACTTATCAGGAAGGTGTGATGAGTCTTTCGAGGCCGGAAGACTGACATCACTCGTATGTCTGTGTTCGTAATGAAACCTCTCTGTAATGAACCCACATTTGTAGTCATCGTATACGTCATGTGTCGCTGTACCAAACGCAAAGTAAACGTCGGGTGTCCAGATACACGTGTTACTGGGTGCTGTTGCCTTCCTGGGTCGCTGTGTCCAGCGTCTCACGGATGTAGAGATAGACACGGGTGACTGAAGGGCTCTGGTGTACGGTAACACGTGAAGCCCAGATGGTGAACAGCTCACTGGATGATGTTATGTTGGTCTCCACACTATGCTGATAGACACGGTATAGACAACATGATAATAGACATGATATTGATGGGACACCATACTGATGGACACAGTACTTTGGCTATAGTACTGATGGACAGTAAGTATTATCACCAACACCATGTTGGTGAACTACGTAATGATGATAACATATTGGTTTACAGAAACTTACAGTACAGTATACCGGTGGAGAGCAGACTGGTAGACAAAATCAAGAACGCTCTAGTAGCACGAAAAATGGGATAACAGAACCAGTACTGTATTAGACGCAGAGGAACAGGGAACCGTCACCAGCACGTAGTTAGGTGGACAGCTGTAGTCACTGGCAAGGCTCGCGTGTTGCTGTGTATTTACCCACCTTAAGAGTGTCTTCGGTGATGATAATACGAAGCTTATTAGGGCCGGGTTCTGAAAGTAGATGAAGATAGCGATAATTTTCTCGTTGCCTGCGTCATGTAATGGTGCATTAGCACCAGACTTATATTCGCAGTCATTCGGTATCCCATTTCATATTCCTGTTGCCAGGCAGAAGCGTTTGACGCCCAGTTCCCACATACACCCCAGCGAGCGTCGCCAACTGGACTGTTAATGGGACAGTCAGCTGATTCTATCAGGTACACAGTGACCCTCGTGCAACGGGAGGACTTATAAATCTCTACTTATCTCGAGACCAACACTGTCCAACATTATTCTAATGTTTGGATAAATTGAATTAACCTGTAGTTAATACGAGTCTCCTATTCTTGTTTGCTAGCCGCTGGATGTTGTCTGACGAAACGGTACTTACACTAGTTGAAGTACGATATTTTAGTTTCGGGTGTCACTAGAGAGAAAAGTAGAGAAAAAAAAAAAAATAATTCCAAGCCTTCAGTAGACTAGCTCTTCAGCGCCAGAGTAATGCCTTTCTTATTTTGGTTGGTGGGTGGGTGCAGACATCTTGTTGGTGGGTGGGTGGGTACAGACATCTTCAGGTTGGTGGGTGGGTGGATGCAGACATCTTGTTGGTGGGTGGGTGGGTGGGTGCAGACATCTTCAGGTTGGTGGGTAGGTGGGTGCAGACATCTTCAGGTTGGTGGGTGGGTTGTTGGGTTGCCGACATCTTCAGGAAGACGGGGGATTCACCCTCTGGCAGAAGCTGTGTAAACTAACGAGGGAGGCCAGTGGTGGTTCACTAGCAAGTGTAGCCATCATTCTGGTAACTGACAAGGGAATCCAAAGCCCAGTTTGCTTGTGAAGGAAGCCAGCGTCGTAACCACCATACACACACACACACACACACACACACACACAAGACACACACACACACACACACAAGACACACACACACACACACACAAGACACACACACACACACACACACACACACACACACACACACACACACACACACACACACACACAGACACACACACACACACACAGACACACACAAGACACACACACACACAGACACACACACACACACACACACACACACACACACACACACACACACGCACGCTTGCACAGAGCACAGGAAACTCTTCAGTGTGCAGTAATTTTTGCGTCATGACAACAGGTCGGGGATCCAGTCTTTAATATCGTGTACTCCACGGCTGCAGCTGCTGCTGCCGTGATAGACCCCCATTATATCCCATTTACTCAAAAACCCATTTTACGAAATATCCTGGTCACCAGGATCCCATGTTCTGTGAAATATTTACGAATGTAGGTTTAAAAACAAAAATGTTAAGCATATTGACGTGCCTGCTTGGATTTGCTTCTGATGTATAGAATGAAAAAAGAAAAAGACTTCAGAGTTATGAGCTATAACTTGAACTTCGTAACTCATGATAATTAAAAGAGCACTGGTCTTGGAGCTGGGAGATTATCGCGATAATTACAGGTTATTTACTTGTGGGAAATGATGTTAGGATCATGCATCATCCTCTCCCCCCCCTCCCGACCCGACACCTGCCAGGTACCAGTTTGGCTAATCCTCCGCCAGGGAAGACGTTTCCTCCGTTCCCCCTGTACGAGAGATACAGTTAATGTGTAGTTTTGAAGGTTCTTGTGTGATGCAGGCTCTAGGGGCGGCACTGCCAGTTTCCTGGTTCATCAGTATCACATATCATATGTTCTTAAGCAGTTTCCATCCCGCACCCTCGTCTCGTAGTTCAACAGCCACCTTCTGTAGCAGAACTTAAACCTCGAAGTTTGTGAGCTACTTGTGTGGAGCAGCTTGTGTCCTGGCCTTCCACTTTGCCAGTTTGAATATCTGGTACAGTAATGGCTAATTCGACGTTGCCTAACCTCCGAGGATGAGGTCAAAAGTTCACGCCATCGAACCCCAAGGGTCATAATGTCATGCTCAGGGAGTTGAATGGTTTCCAGTATCAAATGGTCAAATAACAACACACCGGAGGATGAGCTGATCAACATTCTCTCCGGTGTAACTCCCTGATATCAGCCACTCGCCTCACAGCTAGTTGACAGTAGCCAATGTACCTGGTGTGGGAAAACCGTGACCTGTAGCGGTGTGACCCGTTGAACCTGGTATGAGTGACCTGAAGATGTGTGATCCACCGGACCTGGTTGGAGGAGGTGATGACGTGTGATCTGGTGGACCTGGGAAGGCAGGTGATGTGACCTGACAGACCCATCGCCATCGCCGACAGGTATCATTTTGGAGGCTTATGACCTAAACATTTCTTTCATTTTCATGTGTTCTCTCTCGTTCATTAAGGCCGCTCAGCTGCCTTGCACCTTCACCTTTTGTGGTCACTGTTGCTTAACGAGTGTAGCCCAGTCATGACGTATCAGCGTAAATCTAGACCCCGTATGAACTGCGTCATCATTTTGTATACAGTTGCCCTGTCGTCCTAGAAATTAAACCATTATCCTTGCTTTCCTTGCCCGCTTAGGCAGGTTGGAAGCTGCGCACAGTTTGTCATAGATGTTCGAGGAGCAAGATGTGCAAGATTCTTTTTCCTCTTTCTCTCTCTCTGTGGTTTTACCTTTGCTGTCCTGGGTTGTGATTGTTTCTGGACTTGCTGCTGGATTACGTTTTCGTAAAACTTCGCAGGTTTGTAAAGTTTTGGCGTCTGGTAGCGGTACCTTATTTAATGTTCTAGTATAGGCTTTTGGTTAAGCTTGAAGCCAGACTAGATCAAAACCTGATCGCCAGATAAGTGTTGTGGTCGTAGAACGTGGCCCATAAACCCAAAGAAAAGCACATAAATAATGTTATTACCATGAGTAGTTTTTTTTTTTTTTCAATTTGCAGAAAGCATTTATCTTGTGAGTACTGTGGCCTTGGTGAGTGCTGTAATCTTGGTTTCATTATGCCGTTCGTGATTATTGTTATTTCCACATACAATCTAGTTTTTGTTCCAGTGTGGACGAAATCAGAAACGTAGATATGAATGTTACGTCCAGAACTGATATTTTTAGTCAGCCTTTTTATAGGTAATGCCTCACATCCGTGAATAGCTTTTCTCATGCCAGGAACAGTGAATTTGTAAATGAGATGAATAGGGAGAGCGGGAAGTAATGATTTTATGTATATCTCGGAAATAGCTATAAATACAGTCATTTCATGTCGAGAGTGTGGAGGGAATGCAAAATCAGGGGGTCAAAATTAGAATGCATATTGGTGAACCAGGCAGGGTAATAGCGAGTCCATTAAAAAAAAAAAAACTTGCACACACAGCTGCAGGGTGTCGTAGTCTCCATGAAGCACGGTGGTACGACTCCTGGGTATGATGGGCTGGCCTTTGACCTGACCCTTAAGGGTTAGGTCGTACCGGCGTCGTGGTGGAGGGGTTAATACTCACATAGTGAGGTGGGTATAACGAGCCCAGGTAATGGGTGGTTGTGACGACTCTCCCTTGGCTGGTGGAGTTACCCGCATGGTTCGCTTCCTGCGCTTGGTGTGCTCTCACACTGATGGTATAACTTGCTTGCTTACGCGCTGGCATGGATATATTCATTTACCTTCACGCTCGGTGACTCCTAATTTACCGGCGTCATTACACTGTTGAGCATACGCCAGGGAAATTGGCGAAACTGTCTGTTTACACACCAAACTCTGGTTATATATATATATATATATATATATATATATATATATATATATATATATATATATATATATATATATGTATATATGATTATTGCACAACCCCCAGGGTAGCAGCCGCATCTAGAACCTCCTGCAGCTCTAGGGTTGCGCTGCACTCAGTGCAGTGGAGAAGATGGACCACTTTGGAGTGAAAAAGTTTTTCAACGAGATTGTACTCCCATGATGTTCCGAACTCATGGCGTTTCTGCAGCCAAGCAGAGTCCCTGTGTGTGTGTGTGTGTATATATATATATATGTATATATATATATATATATATATATATATATATATATATATATATATATATATATATATATATATATATGGGTGTTACCTTTCTTCGATCGCATGTTTACATGGACCTCACACACTACAGCACCCTCATCCTATTAATTGGACGTTAGGCTTGTTTGTGAGTACATTTATACTCACTGACCTGTTTATTTCATATCCTCATTAACCGAGTGACTGAATGAAAGGCTGACTGTCACTGACAGGCTCACACAGTCGTGGATTAACATTTTCATTGATGGACACCGTCATGTAGGGACAGAGTGACGAAGACAACTGTCGGTCATGTACGACATCTGACGCTGGTAGGTTCTCATGCTCACATAGTGCTCATGTACAGTGGTCTTGCAGGTTCTCGTGCTCACATAGTGCTCATGTGCAGTGGTCTTGCAGGTTCTCATGCTCACAGAGTGCTCATGTACAGTGGTCTTGCAGGTTCTCATGCTCACATATTGCTCATATACAGTGGTCTTGGAGGTTCTCGTGCTCACATAGTGCTCATGTACAGTGGTCTTGCAGGTTCTCATGCTCACATGGTGCTCATGTACAGTGGTCTTCCCGGTTTTCATGCTCACATAGTGCTTATGTACAGTGGTCTTCCCGGTTCACATGCTCACATAGTGCTAATGTACAGTGGTCTTGCAGGTTCTTATGCTCACATAGTGCTCATATACAGTGGTCTTGCAGGTTCTCGTGCTCACATAGTGCTCATGTGCAGTGGTCTTGCAGGTTCTCGTGCTCACATAGTGCTCATGTACAGTGGTCTTGCAGGTTCTCGTGCTCACATAGTGCTCATGTACAGTGGTCTTGCAGGTTCTCATGCTCACATAGTGCTCATGTACAGTGGTCTTGCAGGTTCTCGTGCTCACATAGTGCTCATGTACAGTGGTCTTGCAGGTTCTCATGCTCACATAGTGCTCATGTACAGTGGTCTTGCAGGTTCTCGTGCTCACATAGTGCTCATGTACAGTGGTCTTGCAGGTTCTCATGCTCACATAGTGCTCATGTACAGTGGTCTTGCAGGTTCTCGTGCTCACATAGTGCTCATGTACAGTGGTCTTGCAGGTTCTCATGCTCACATAGTGCTCATGCACAGTGGTCTTCCCGGTTTTCATGCTCACATAGTGCTTATGTACAGTGGTCTTCCCGGTTCTCATGCTCACATAGTGCTCATGTACAGTGGTCTTCCCGGTTTTCATGCTCACATAGTGCTTAATTACAGTGGTCTTCCCGGTTCACATGCTCACATAGTGCTCATGTACAGTGGTCTTGCCGGTTCTCATTCTCACATAGTGCTCATATACAGTGGTCTTGCAGGTTCTCATGCTCACATAGTGCTCATGTACAGTGGTCTTGCAGGTTCTCATGCTCACATAGTGCTCATGTACAGTGGTCTTGCAGGTTCTCGTGCTCACATAGTGCTCATGTACAGTGGTCTTGCAGGTTCTCATGCTCACATAGTGCTCATGTACAGTGGTCTTGCCGGTTCTCATGCTCACATAGTCCCCATGTACAATGGTCTTGCCGGTTCTCATGCTCACATAGTGCTCATGTACAGTGGTCTTCCCGGTTCTCATGCTCACATAGTGCTCATGAACAGTGGTCTTGCAGGTTCTCATGCTCACATAGTGCTAATGTACAGTGGTCTTGCAGGTTCTCATGCTCACATAGTGCTCATGTACAGTGGTCTTCCCGGTTCTCATGCTCACATAGTGCTCATGTACAGTGGTCTTCCCGGTTCTCATGCTCACATAGTGCTCATGAACAGTGGTCTTGCAGGTTCTCATGCTCACATAGTGCTAATGTACAGTGGTCTTGCAGGTTCTCATGCTCACATAGTGCTCATGTACAGTGGTCTTCCCGGTTCTCATGCTCACATAGTGCACATATACAGTGGTCTTCCCGGTTCTCATGCTCACATAGTGCTCATGTACAGTGGTCTTGCAGGTTCTCATGCTCACATAGTGCTCATGTACTGTGGTCTTGCAGGTTCTCATGCTCACATAGTGCTCATGTACAGTGGTCTTCCCGGTCATTGCCTCTTGCAGTCACCGAGTACATCAGACGTTCAGTGAATCAGACAACCTAGTGTATCAACAGACAGGTTGATTGGTACTGACACCGTTGGTTGTGATTTGGTGGTGTAGGTTTATTGATTAGTTCCGTCACGATCATGTAATAGCCCGTCCAGTCAGTCAGCCAGTCTCGTAAACGAACAGCAGAAACACGTAAACAGACAGACAGACAGACGCTCAAACGCGCACGCACTTGCTCATTGCCGTTTAATTCTCACGTCTTATCGTAAATCCAGCCGAGATATTTACCGTCAGAGATTGTTGGAAATTATAGGCTGTAAGGCCACTTAGAAGAGTTCCGCCTGATCAGAGGTGCGTGGTCTTGGCTTGTGGTGGGTCGGCCCTGGTAGTCTCTCCCCAGAACGAGCGGTAATATTGTGACACAACCGGGCGTGGGGGAGGGCTTCCACCCCACTAGTGCCTCACCGGTCTCGAACTCGCGTGTTTTCTTAGCGATATTAGTGACGGTTTAGTTGGGTCGAGTTGAGTTTTCAAGAGGAAAAAGAATAATCATAATTTTCGCCATTAGTATTGATTTTTACTGTTGTTACCAAGCTAGGCCAACGTTGCTGATCTGAGAGAGAGAGAGAGAGAGAGAGAGAGAGAGAGAGAGAGAGAGAGAGAGAGAGAGAGAGAGAGAAGAGAGAGCTTGGTTCTTGCTTCGAGGTTTTTCTTGTACCATCCTTGCTCCTTTGCCCCTTGGGTCATACCCCCTTAGATCTGGCCTCCTGGGAGCAGTCAGGGTTAGACCTCTGTAAGTCACGTGAGGGTACTCGTGGAAATAGGGAATCATTTTTTATCATTAACCGGAGAGAGAAACTCATACATCTTCTTACATTAGTTCCTGTGCTCGGCCGTCATTGTGGTTCGTATGAGCACAAGTTGCGCCTTGTAATAACCTTCACAACGTCATAAACAGTCATTGCAGATACGAAGAACTGTTGCCTCGTGATGGTGTTCGCTACTGCAATTGCAACAGACTGTGAGTAAATATCAGGGCGACACGTGATTACGATGAGGAAGTTGATGATAATGGTACTGGAGGCAATTATGATGACTACGCGTATAAGAAGAATGGTGATTATGATAAAGGGGCAGTTATGATTACAATGAAATCAAGTTTATTTCCCGGGGAGAGTGACGCACCAGAGTACATATGGAGGAGAACGATGACACAAGTTGAGGAGGACGCGCGTGGGTGGCTCGTCTGTGTGATCATCATTACGGAGGAAGCTCACTGCCACTGTCCGACCATCCGCCGCGCGGGTGATGAGTTTTGACATTCCCGGTGAGTTGCCAGCAGCCACCCCTCTGGGTTAAGTGTCGTGTATAAAAACACATAATGGATCACGCATCTCTAGCAGTTAGCTGCCGTAAAGGAACAGTCTCGTGAATCACACGGAGGGCAGCCCTCGGAGCTGGTTGTCGTGTGTATCAGATGGATGAATCAACGTGGAACCCCCCGTCGTTGAACTCCATGTCGTGCGCTGCAGTTTAATTTACGAGGTAGATCCCGGTCCTTATATTTAGCTGTCTTTAAGATCACTTGAGCACAACGTTGCGACTCTTGGGTCGTGGTCGGAGGTCGTGCTGATGTGTTCAGGGATCGCATCGTCGTGTTCAAGTGATTAAAGAACATCTTGTGAATGATGCGGTTTCTTGTGTTCGATATTTTCAGTGGCCGGCTCATGAAACCCGCGGGATCATGACCTCGAAGTTACCCGCCACGTTCATCACGATGAACAAATTACCCAGAGCAGACCGTATGGAGTGTCCAAGCAGGTCAGAATGTGTGACCGGACCAAGGCTTGAAAGACAGCTGTAAACTTCCTGGTCCTTGCCTCAGCTACCTAGTTTTGCTGGGTCACCGTAACCCAGATCGCCAGAAAGTTCCCTCCAAAAAGTTAAACATGTTAGGTATCTTGTAGACCTCACGAACAAAATCGTTTGGTTTGATATTGTGTGGTAGGATAATGTAGATATTGACTCTTGATGACAAGGTCAGTTGAAACTGTTTAGGGTGATTGAAACTCAGGTCTATCAATACTCGTGTGCAGAGTTTGTGTGGGTTTGAAATCTGTGTTGCCCGCAACCCTTGGTGAAGGTCTTATTGAAAGGTTCTTCATGCAGAATGTGAGTAAGATCATGTCGCAGGAAGATCTTTAGACAATATAGTGTGAAATTCTTGTTTCGCTCTCCCATGGGAATGCAGTTTGTTTTATTGTTTTATTCCTTTGGTTAAGAGAGGAATATAGGTGTTTTGTGCCCAGGGAACTCTGGAATTTCACGCAAAATCCTTGAATTTTTTTTATGGTGAGGCTTGTTACGTATTCATTAGTTTTTGTTGTCTATTTACCTTCATAATGGTAGTAAGAAGAGCAGAGCGAACAGAGTACAGTCTTGCTTTAAAGTGCCTTTGTTTAGTGTCCTCGTTAACTAAACTGCAAATCCTTCATTGGTCAGGGTCTGTCACTCTGCCATGCTTGTTGACGTCTGAAGATTCCCTCTCACTGTATTGCTCGTGTTATTTACTGCTTTCTGTCATCCGTGACATATGGGAGGACAACCATCAAAGAGCTGACAATAATTATGTAAAATGACCAGAGTCTTCTTCGTCTTCATTTCAAGAACAACACCGCTAAAGCCCCTGAGAAAACCGGCATATTTCAGGCTATTGAACTAATCGTCATTTCGGAAGACAGTTCCTCTCCGGCAGTTGTGACCGAATCTCATGAGGTCCCAGTCAAGATTATCGTACGTATAGAAGTTCCAGCGTGACTGATTCTCCTTGGTGAGGTCCCACTGTGAGTGACCCTTACCAGGAGGAGTCCAGCTTGAGTGCTCAGAACGTCCAGCAAGATCGATTATATTTCTTGAGACGTCTCACTTCCATAACGGTTCCTTGCAAGGGCTCAGAGTGAGTGACCCATTCCCCTAATGGCCCCCAGTTCTTTGTGAATATTCCGTCTGTGATTCTGATTTATACTGACTGCCGCCTCAGTCTGTTCCGGTAGTTGTGGCTATTCTCTGTGAGTCCCAGCCTGCAACATCTACCACTTAAGGAGCTCTTGCTCTTGTTGACTCCTCTACGTAATCCCAGCTTGCAATTTAGTGGACATGGAAGTTCAAACTGGCTTTTTACCGAGTGACATTGCAGACGTCCAGTGGTTTGGTAATTAAGTGCCTCTTATCTAAACTCCTGTTCTATAATTGTTATTTTACTATTGCTATGTGATATATTGATAGTTATATATATATACGCCTGACTTGTATTTTGTAGGTAAATTATAGGAAAGTGATTTTATTTTTTGGCATAGACATACTCACATGTAGGCGTTCAACGGGAATGCCCGTGTATAAAGTTATCATCTTGATTTTAAGTAAGGAATTTATTACGGAGCGAAGCCAGTACCTGACTATTAACACTTGACTTTCTTTCCAGGTAAGTGGGATTGGTGCCTTCACCCGGACGTGTTGTACCCCATGCTGGATAACTGTTGCTCCTTGTTGGGTGCGTGTTGCACCCAGACGAGTTATGCCCCTCCCAGACAAGCTGTGCCACTCCCATTTAATTAGTTTCCCTCTCCGACATAAGCGGTGTACCTTCCCATTTGCCTCATCCTAGATATATGACAACCCCTCTCATGTAAATGGTACCTCTCCTACGTTAGCGGTGCCAACTCCAAGGTAAATGATGCCCCTGTGAGGTGAATGGTGCCTCCCTGACCGATGAGTGGTGTCATGTATCTGGGGAGTGGTACCCCGTGTCAGATGAGTGGTACCTCTCTGTCTGGCAAGTGATACTATCCATGTGACAAGTGAGTGGTGCAGCGTGACAGTTACCGACTGGCATATGACTGGCCAGACCCGCTTGTGGTGTACAGCATTTGTGTCCTTGAAGACAGCTGTCACAAGTGGTGTATGAAGCGTGCAGGAGCTGACCCTCTTGGTAGCTGAGCATGTTAGTGCTCCGAAAGCAGGAGAATGTGTGTCGTCGCCGATGCAGTTCATCACATCCTGCTGGATCAGTGGTTTCCGTACATTACGTCGTGAAATTGTTGTGTAGTTTGTCGCTTGTACGGTCTGGTCTGGACGTTGTTCGTTGCCGATGAGGGATTGAAACATTCCCCGTGTGGTGGAGTGCTCTGATCGCTGTTGTTGATGTTAAGAGAAAACATAAAAGGATTTTTGTCAAGTAATTTAGTTTCCCGAACACCATTTATGGTAATTTGGGTCCATTCACCTGAAGATTTAAAAGAGCGTAAAAATTGTCTCTCCATAAAAGATGTAATTTATTTATTACATTTAAGATAAATTACAGTTCACTTTGGTGTAAGAAAAAGTCGAACTTAGTTTCCTCTAGTTGAAAGTCACAAAAAAACAAATTGTCTTAAAGTGGTATGAGAAAATATGGTAGCTGGCTATAGCTGACAACGTAACACTCATGCTAACGCTACCGGTCTTTAGCTGATGTTGCAGAGTGGTTCGCTACCGGGTCGAAGCTTTACTCTGACATCTCGCTGATCATCAGCATTCGACAAGTGTACTACGGCTTGTGATGTCTGACTGTAGGTATGGCAGCGAAGGTAAAGTAGAGATTGCCGCCACTCACAGCCTACTTAATTGACAGCAGATGTATACATAGTTGAATGTAATTGTGTTATCAAGATGAAGCATTTAAAAGTATTTTTTTTTTTTTTTTTTTTTTTTTTTATACTTTGTCGCTGTCTCCCGCGTTTGCGAGGTAGCGCAAGGAAACAGACGAAAGAAATGGCCCAACCCCCCCCATACACATGTATATACATACGTCCACACACGCAAATATACATACCTACACAGCTTTCCATGGTTTACCCCAGACGCTTCACATGCCTTGATTCAATCCACTGACAGCACGTCAACCCCGGTATACCACATCGCTCCAATTCACTCTATTCCTTGCCCTCCTTTCACCCTCCTGCATGTTCAGGCCCCGATCACACAAAATCTTTTTCACTCCATCTTTCCACCTCCAATTTGGTCTCCCTCTTCTCCTCGTTCCCTCCACCTCCGACACATATATCCTCTTGGTCAATCTTTCCTCACTCATTCTCTCCATGTCACAAAAAAACAATTTGTCTTAAAGTTTTGTATTGAAAAATCTCTTACTGTAACCCTTACGTGTTACTACTGATCAACCACCTCAACACCACTCATGTCCTCAAACATCTCTTTCAGACTCCGATCTCTGGCGCACAAACTGGATTCCACCCACGCCTTCGAAGCAATACAAGTTGATGAACCTACTATTCCTTCAAAAATTACCCTATTTTGCTTCAGATAATTTCTGACTTCACAATATCTTCAAGGCAGAATTTTGCCCCTACTCCCCACATCCTATTGACACTTCGCTCATGGTTTCAATGTGCAGATCCACTCCCAGATTCTAAAACTTCACTTACTCCATTGTTTTGCCATTAAATCATTCTTTCCAATTGATGAAACCTCATTATTACCTAAAACCTGCTTATTCACATTTCTTTAACTTTCATCCAACTCTTACCAATATCAGTACAGTCTATCTGAGTTTTACATGAATCGCACAGCGCTGTATACAGAACACATGACTCACTTCCAAGTCTTCATACCCAACATTCATACTTGCCATTATTCCAAAATCTTGCATTTACTCTAACAACCATCCATAAACAATTACACTGGACATCAACACACTGCCGAACTACATTCACTGACCAATCATTCCTCACACGTACAATGGTTCCTAAATTCACTGCTCAATCTCAACATTCTATATCAGAGATCAACTAAATATTAATAGCCACATGACCCAGACGCGTTAGGTGTGTTTTATCATTTCTATGCCTTCCTTAGCACGCTGTTAAGAGAGTAAGAGATATTATTGATATGTGATGGACCACAACTTGATGTCTAATAATTGTATCAATCCCTGGAATGATGTGTATTAGTCAACTTCTTCAAAATAACGGTCGAAAAATAATCTAGTTAATTCCCTTCAGAGTACACATGGACACCACGAACGCGAAGCATATGAAATTCGAAGATGTAACTTTTATAGTCAGCGCAGTGACAAAAGCGAAACATTTTATCATCATTTAAAAAAGAGAGTGGCGGTAGCAACAAGACCTGAGTTACAGGGAAGTGGATGAGGCCGCAGTAATGGTGCTAGAAGCGTCGCAAGTGACCGCAGTTCCTCCGGAGCGGCGCTAACTGTGCCCCAGCAGCACCTTCCTCGTTACTGGTTTTCCTCATGTTGCAGACCCGCGCCGGGCCGACCACCACACACCGCCCGGATACGGTCCTCGGGGCCGCTGGGTTCGCCGCCGCTGCCTGGGTCGTTGACCTCACAGGACAAGTGGCTCTCGGGAAGTTACTCCCAGTAATGCGGTACAGCAGGAACCAAGATCGTGGACTCGGGATGGCCTGAGACGAAAGCAAAACACTGCCAGGCAACATCAGCGCGACGCTACGACCCTTGGGTGTGATGACGTGGTTTGACCTGACCTAGAAGGGTTATGTTACTAGCCGAGCGAGGGCCGTAACGTTATGAACAGGGATTATAGATTACCTGGTTTGAGAAATTCATCAGGAGATACTTTATAAAGTGACGACTCAAACGAGTTTTCAAACGCATATACATAATGGAATTATTTTTTTTTTCTAGAAGAGTCGACCATACTGAAAACAGGAGAAAAACAGTTGACCACCAGGATACAAGTCTGAAGCAGTTATCTTTCAGGAGACAGAGCAGCAGAGAAGAGGCGAACATTCCAACCGATTACAACAGAAAAGAGGAAAACAGTCCTCCGCCCATGAGACTGAGAGTAGCAAAACTATCGACCCCACAACAGCGACACAAGGAAAGACAGGTCACCTTGCAACAGACGGGGACGGGTTGGTATGAGACCTCTTGCAGTAATCAAGATATGGCAAACAACCCTACAGTAAGCAGGAGGAAAAAGAGTGCTACTTACGGTAGAAAAAAATTCAACTTGTAACAGATAAGAGCATAGCACCATATAGCAGACAAGAGAAGAATTGATCCCAGTGTAGAGCAGAGAGAGGTAGTGTACCATACGGTAGACAAGATGGAGTGTTTACATCGAAGCATACAATAGATAGATTATTCCTTGTAAAACAGACGAAGGAATCAAACCCACTTAACAGTAAACAGAAAGACTGTCCACCGTATAGCGAACAAGATTAGAATAATCCTCCGTGGTGCATGTGAGTGGAGAACACTGTCCCGGAACAGACTAGAGGGTAAACAGTCCATCCTCTTGTTTTAAAGGAGGTCTTGGAGGTACTACTAGAGTACGTGACGCTGTAGAATGACGACAGCAAAATGTGTAGCCAAATGCGTGCTGCGTCGGGCACAGCCAGATAAACAGACGAGAGGTCAGTCTACCTTGCTATTGATGGAGATCACAGCAAGGCCAGATATTGGTGAGAGTCTTGAACTCGAGTGAACTGGTAGAATCCTCGTCTGAGTTCGGGGACCTTAGCTACGGTCATAGTTCTCGATTTTCACACGTGCGCTTTGGCTGATTCCTTTGCAGAGAAGCACAAGAAGTAGTATTGAATTCCACAAAGAACTCGTTTGTGCCATGCTTAGAAGCTGATGGACACGGGTTCTGTGATTAAAGGTTTGATGGGCAGACGGAAGACGAGATAAGAACGGTTTCCAGTGCGATTCCGCCAGAGGAGCCAGGAAAAAGCTGACAGATTAATGGCCGAGCGGAGAGTGTGCTTACCACGGACCGGCTTTTCAGACATCATACCTACCCGGAACGGAGCATTGGTGTATTGCCCCTCGCTCTGTGGTCAGTACCTGTGGTGCTAAGTGGAAATTGGCATCGTGTTGTAGTCACAGGTGAGAGGGACTGATAATCCGGCATAGGTCGACATAATGTACAGTGCAGTAGGGAAAGAAAATGGTAGATCTCTTCCTACGCATATGATGACCCCTACTAAGGATGGAAATAACTGGGAGGGTTGGTTGATACATTTGGGATGTCTTAGGATGTTTGGGCATGATGACCAACACTTGCAGCACAGAGAGAAAGCATAGGCGAAAAGAGCACCTTAAGTTCGCATGCTGAATCAAGATCTCGTTGCGATTTCTGTGGATGTCGATCCCATTAAGTAAGGTTGAAATACACTGAACACGGATTAAATGTTACCTTCTCAGGCCGCGTCGGCATATTTTTTTTTTCTTCTTATTCTTTTTGTGAAGCATAAGTGACATAGAAGCAGCTAAGAGGAAATACCCATGTTTATAAAGGGAAGAATGCTGTCCTGATTATCGTTGTCGTGAAGGAGACTAAACAGACCTTCAACAGGAGTTTAGGGAATCGCTTAGGTAAAGGCAAAAGAGTAATGTTCGGTCAGGATCTTCGGTACAGAGAACAAGGTCGTCATGGTTGTGTTATGCCTGGAGAAGACTGATCAGGCAGGTGGGGCTCAAAGAACAAGCTCATCAACCGGGGGAGGAATAGGAGTTGCATCAGTCAGAAAGTTGAGGCTGACGTGGACAAAAAGCCTGGGAAGGGTGTGTGTGTGTGTCACTGAACAAGAGCTCAGGCAGGGTAAGTATGCAGGTTAATAGAGCAAGGTCGTCTGTCCTGAGCTGTGCAGCTGTGAGGAGGAAGCGAACACACCTCGCGACGTGACATCCGCCTCACTGGAAGAGGCACTTCAGACTGACGAACTGCCGTTTCCCTTCATCCCTCAACTTGTCGCTATTGGTCACTTGTGTCTTATTATTTGTGTCTTAAGTCGGTGTTTCTCCTTCAGACAACTCGAAAACTTGGGAACTCTTTATATATGTATACGTGTGTGTGTGTGTGTGTGTGTGTGTGTGTGTGTGTGTGTATACATATAAACTGAGTTTCATTGTTTAGTTGAATGAGGTACTTGACTTTGCTTGGGAGTTCTAACTGGAATCAGGTTTACTGCTTGAATGGTGATGATGATGTGAAAAATCCTTTTTTTTTTTTTTCAGAAATCAGCAATCTCGTTAATTTTTCTTTTGTAATTCATTGTCTCTGTGACATCATCTTGGATCAGGGATTTTTTTTTTTTTATACGAAGTTCCCCACTGAAATCAAGTCCTTGTTTATTTGATGAGTTCATGACAGAACCAAAAAAATCGATTTCTCAATTGCTTCCATCATGACATCCAAGATGGCCGCCTCTTGAGGCGGATGAGGATGGCACATTGAAAATTTTGTATCTTTATGAGAGTGATTTTATCTAATTTCCCGAAATTCTATCAAAATATTCCTCAGACTTCAAATTTACTGCACGCCACTGGATGAACGTGAGTTTATGGCCTTGAAATGAGCCTTAATGATACAGATGAAGCAAGAGGTTAAGAATTACTCCTTGGTAGCCCGTAAACCGCAACTGAGCTTCCGTGAGCAGGAACGAAAAAAAAATGATGTAGTAGAGTTCCTCGCAGTACGTCGCTGGCCTCCGTACACTAGGAATCCCAAACCAATGCCATATGAATGGAAGACGCGGTCGTGTATCTGTTGAGATCAGGTACAGGTATGACGTCCACCACCGAAGATTTGTTTACGTTTCGTACGAGGTTGCAAGTCATGGATATTCATAGCCTTTTTTTTTTTTTATTGGAAGACTCGAATCACGAAGAAAATTCGTTATTGAAGCTGTGTCTTAAAAGAAAATGACTTAAGAAATATATAAGTAAAGAAAATGTAGAGGATAATGTAGAAGTTTCGTAGGAAGTGGTATACCTGCATCTTATAAAACGATAGGTTGTAGTTGTTAAGAGAAAACGAGTGTAGGTTAAGAGTTCCAAGAACTTAACAGTGCAAGGAAAGAAACAGACGTCATCACTTGCAGTAGGTCTCCTCAGTGGTTTCTTTTGAAGCACTTTTGTTGCGTGTCTGTAGAGCTTCGAATCATCGCTTAATTCTGGTAATGATTTGGCCTCGGTGATAAGTTGATTATCAGGTCATACTTTTTTTTTTCATCTTTGATTCATACTTGTTGCTGATGAAGTTGCACAGAATGATCTACAACTTAGCAATACGACTGTGTCGTCATCATTGTGGTACTGGAACACAAGTTCTTGAAGAACACGTCATCCTGTGTTAGTAACAGGCGGAGTGTAGTAGGTCACGCCTCTCTGTGTGTCTGTAACCTAGAATGCATCAGCACAGTAACGCCTCACTACGTGTAAGTAACAATGTGCTGTGTAGCAGCATCGTTTGTCATGGGCAACACATGAGTGTTTGCCAGTAGCGGTTTGGAATGCAGGAACGTAGCATGTGGCACGTAACAGTGCAGTATGTGGCTGTAGCCCTGAGTCACCTGTGGGCTGAGGAGGGTAGGTGTTTGTGCTGTTGTTTATGTGAGAAAAGTAATTTCGCAGGGCCTAGAAGGATGGAAGTGGAGCAATTACGTGAATGACCAGGAAGTTCAGGTTTCAGTGAAGAAGCCTTTGCTGAACGACGGCGGTGCCCTTGAGCACGATAGTACGATCCTGGAACAAGTCTGTAACACCTTGAGCACGACGGCGTTGTCCGAGCACAACGGTGCGGTCGTTAAGCACGACTCTGCAAGCCTTGTGTATGATAATCTGGCCTACGACCTAACACTTGATTAAGGGCCTGGTCACAGGCCAGGCCATTGTGCCTAAGGATCGTACCGTCACGCTCAAGACATTAATCCAGTGTGCTTGTGCTGGCCTATGAAATGGCTCACGGTGCGTGTTGGTGCCTCTTATTTCCAGGTGAAAGTCCTTATCTATGTGACTTCAGAGGTAAAGTCCAGACCCGCCGTAAGATGAGGCAAGGTGTTCAGGCTGCTTTGGCTTCTTTTTGTTGTGCCCATTACTCAAAAGTGGCTCATAAATTCCCCTCTGGACGCTACCGCCGCCGCCGTGTCCAGAGGAAAGCACGGGTGATCACGTCTTCCCGAGGCTCCTGCCATTGGAAGGCTGTCGGTGTTTGCAGCGGGAAACGTCAGGTTTAGTTCGTCAGCCTTTCTTCATGTTCTCATGTAATTGTGGTTCTCTTGTTCATTATTACTAGCTCTCCCTCCTCCCTCTCCACTCCATCCCCCAATCCCCCCCTTCCCCCTTATCCAATTATTGTTTGTTTGCTTGTTTTTTGTTACAACTTCAGCTTGTTTTCATGTGAATACCTGATACCAGAAGGTCTCTGATCTTCTTAGTGGATTGTTTTGGTCCTATGAGCGCTTCTTGTCTCCGCCTGTGTTGTGTCCATCATTGATTTACGATCGTTGGAAGGCTCGCCCAGTACCCCCCACGTCTTGATACATTGCTCACTAGTCTGTCTCTGTATTATTACCGCCATTTCTACCTTGTTTAATACGTAGGGTCGCATACTGAAAGTCTCCGGCGACTCTCGTTCTCCAAATCGAAATTCATACACAAATTGGCGCAGTTTCCAGCTATTTAATATTGTGTAAATATATATAATAAACTTGGCCTGCATATTGTTCTCTCCTCGTAAATTCCGACCACAAGATGTGCTATAATAAGGAAAATGAGCTAATTCGCCAAATTCCCTTTCCCGTTTTCTAATGCTAGCCTTTTAATACAGGGGAAACGCTTCAAGATCGGACGGGAATGTGGTCTGGAAATTTGCTGAGAAACATTTATTTTTTCTAAAAGGAATTGTGCATGCACCTCGTGTGTGTGTGTGTGTGTGTGTGTGTGTGTTGTTTATCATTCCAAGTCTGGAATTAAGCGCTCCCTGACCGTAGATAACTGGGGACGAAGCGTTGAAGCATTTATTCTTGCTGTGTCTTTGTGGCCGCTGCAGACGTGACCGCTGGAGCGACGGTGATGTAGTGGAATTTAAAAATGTCGGTAAAAATGTGTCTGTTGGCGGCTCAGTGTGTGTTACAGGGATGAGGGCCGTACTAGGCTGATTGTGTGTATCAGTCACGTACTTGTGTGTGTGTGTGTGTGTGTGTGTGTGTGTGTGTTTGCGTGTAATTATCCAGTTATAAAGTATTGCAAGGGTATAGTGCAGTCGTGGGACCCCATCTTTATTATGTTTGTGTGTGTGTGTGTGTGTGCCTGTGTGTATGACGACCATCTGTCCTCCTTGAGATATGATAATTGGTTAAGTTTTTACATTTTGTAGCACTCTCGCTGGTTAAGTATGTATAGATGATGTCCGATTCCCACGCCATCTTCCATTTTACTAACATTCCTTATGTTTTGAATGTTGCGTCTCGTTATCTGTAGTATATCTACTGAGGGTTACGTCTCGTTGTTAGTAATCTATGCTGAGGTTTGCGTCTGTATGAACAGCCATAGTTATGGTAAAGCTCTTGCACCCAGTGTGTCGATGATCTTGTCGTCTCGAAGATGCGCTGCCAGACTTCGAGTTCACCCCAACGTGCCATGATTCATGAATGGGGAGGAAGCATCAAGCTTAGAAGTCGCTCCAGTATCACTGAGCCAGTAACACGAATAGGGTCTGGAGGAGCACCGAGGCGGCCGGTCCGTGCAATTTACGTATTCTGAGCAACAGAGGAACTTAGGTTGGCTCTGCCTGCAACTATGTTTACGGCAAGCGCCTTAGAAAACATGTTTATGGCTCTGGTTTTGAGAATCTTACCCAGGTGTGATTCATGTTTGTTTTGGTTATAAATGTTTTGATCAGAGATGTTAATAAGGTGTGTGGAAACCATGGATTTCAACGATGGTTCCAGAGATGTCGAGTTTGGAAAGAAAAATATGGGACGATGTTCTCATTGTCCTCTTTCTTTCTTTTTGCCAAACTCGACGCCACTGGGACCACCAAGAATCCATGCCTTCCATGATAGCCTTATCGTTAACGCTGATTGAAACACAACTCTGAAAATCAAACACGTATTCCTGGTCTTATATGAGAGATTATAAGACCTGTGTTAAGTCTCGTGTCTAGGAGCCTGCGAGGGTCACCGGATCAAGATGTGTGAATACTGGAGCTGATCAGAACCGTCGGCACATCACGTGCACCTGGAGCCGGGTCATGATGTGGTGGAATCACTGCTACTGCTACTTTGAGGAGCAAGGTGGGGGGGGGGGGGGTTATGGTCCTTGATATGGATAAGAAGTGGTTGATTTAACCGGAGTGACATGACGCATCGGAAAAAAAAAGGTATGTCAAGTGGCATGACCTCTCAAGAACAGTATGGTCTCCTGAGCTGTAAGACATTGTCTGAACAATATGGCCTTCCTGAGTGGCATGACTTACCTGAATGATATATCCTGCCCGAGTGTGGCCTGCCTGAGTGACATGACTTGCCTGAGTGTGGCCTGCCAGAGTTGTATGACCTGAGCAGTATGGCTTTCCTGAGTAGTATGAACTACCCAAGTGGCATGGTCTAGACTACAAGATGAACAGCCTGTGAACTACTACCTTTAAGTGTCCACCGACTGACACATATGAACATCATTCTCGTACAAGTGAACCCAGTAATTCTGTCAAGTTGTAAAAGTTGTGTAAAGTTGAACGAAGAGTATCGCCTGTGGGACTTTGTCACGAATATTTACATTTTCAGAGAAATGTTTCACAATATTGACATTTTTCCTCGCGATTTTTAAAAGTTCAGCGTAAATATTTACAAAAACAACCCTTTTGAACTGCATGTTATCATCAGAATAACCAAATTAATATGACTATCTCCTTTTTAAAGGCATTTTGCTTTTGTTTCGGTCAAAACAGCCTTCCATTGTCATGTGAATCGCCTTTAGTACTTCATGTCTGACTTTGAATACAACAGGAAAGCCAGCGAATAGCAACTCTAGACAAAATAAGAGTCATCATTGTGTTGCCTCCTCCTTCAGGAGTGAGGGGTATTGTAGTGTATGTGCTCGTCTGTCTCTTTGTCTGCGTCTGAGGTCGTGTGTCTGCAAGGATAAGTGTGCTCAATGCTGGGTGTTACGTCAGTGGGTTTAGCGAGTGAGAGGATTGTCATGTCTATAGAGTTTGCTTTTGGAGACATTTACGGAAGAGCGTGTGCGCACCTTGCATGTACGCAAGCACTCGTGCATCTGTTGGGTCAAGGATTTGCCCGAAAACTAAGCTCTTATTGACTGGCTACTTATGATTATTCTAAAGATTAATGTTATGTACCTTATAGTTGTGTATCACTGTGTACATGTAGAGATATTGTAGTTGTAGTGTACCACTGTGTACATGTAGAGATATTGTAGTTGTAGTGTGCCACTGTGTATATGTAGAGATATTGTAGTTGTAGTGTTATGGGGCCCGTCATTTACTCAGATACCGTATTATAAATATCTGTTGGTATGAGCGAGTTTTGTTGATTAGTTTTAAGAGCAAAGTATTGGATGAGGAGGTGGCAGGCGGTGCCTCTGCACAAGTCTTGCTTTGGGCGAGGTATTGCTTGATGATTGTTGGGGGCGGGGTATCGCATGCTGTGTCTCGAGTATACTAGATTCTGGGAACTGAAAGTACTAAGTGCTGAGTGCCAGGTTTGGGTCCAGGATGCCTGGTGTAAATGTGTGCTGGTTGGTGAGTTTGAGATGGTGGAAGCGTCAGATTACCAGGTATGTGTTAGGGGTTTCAGGTTACCTGGTATGTGGTAGAGGCTTCAGGTTAACAGGTATGACGAAGAGGGCAGGTCGTCGTTGGACGTTGACCTTACATGCAGCAAGTCGGGAACTGACTTAGCAAGACGTTCACTGCGTCCAAGTATTAGGAGCAACGGGATCTTAACGTCGTATTTACCGCTGACAACAGCTCCAGGCCTGAAGACGGAAGTGGCGTCTGTGGTGGTGTAAAGGGGGTGGGATCTGGTCTGGCCGTGCGGGCTAATCATCGCTTTGCTTTGAGCTGAATGATATCACAGGAATCGTCATCATGAAGGGGAGAAAGCAATGTGATATCATGACCGCTTATATCGGGGAGACTACCTGCCCCCCGTGAGACGGTATGGGTCACTCCACTGAGCCGGGCAGAGGAACATAATTACATCACCCCTTTCGTCAACCAACGTCTCGACGCCTTTGGTAGTTTCTAAGCCTCGTGAGAGGGGGAAATACAGTTTATGGTTACTAGTTTTTTGTCTTGTTTTATAATAGTATATTATTGTTTCTGGTTACATTTTTTTTCTTTCTTTTTTGTAAATATGACTTGTCAGTGAAGGTTGCAGAGTAATGATAACGTGTGTGTGTGTGTGTGTAAGTCTTCATCTTGCCTGTGTAGAAAATGTTTGTGTGTGCGTTCCTTGAATTTTTCATCCGAGTAAGAATGTGAGGTGTGCCCGAGTTGTAAATCTGTGTCCGAAGAACTTATGAGGTGTGTATGACTCATGATTTTGGGTTGCAGTAAGATATGAGGAATGTTCCAGCCTTAGATTTGTGTTTCAACCAAGTGTGCGACATAAGCGTGAACCCTAGATATGCGTCTTAACAGAATGAGTGAGCCATGGCTTTCAGAGGAAGCTATTATAGAGTGTAAAGCTATATTTGTGCTTGATATACACGCAAAGTCTAGGGTGATTAGACCAGACCAGAGTATGAGATATACATGACCCTTACGGCAGTCCGAACAAAATGGGTGGTAAGTGAGGGCCTAGAGATTTATGTTGAAAAATGAGGTGTGTAAGAGCACTAAACTTTATACTTAAACAGATTCAGCTATGTATGATGTGCTTATGATTAAATTCAAATACAGTGTTAAGTCTCTGACCTCTGCAGAGGGAGTGTACCTGGCAACCAAGGGTTTGGAAATAGTGGTTTGCTGGCTTGATCGTGGCGAGAGGTGTTCGACAGCGGAGTGATGGACTTCGACTGTTACGTGCACGTTGGTGATGATGATGACGATGTGCCTCTGTCTCGTTGGTATATATCGATGAGGGTCTGTTAAACGTCGTCCCTTCGAAGAAAGAGGTAACCTGCTTGGTATATGAAGTGCTGGGAGTGTCGACGGTAGAGGTTGGGACATGATCACATGTACTGCGATCTCCCTATCCTCAAACACAATGTCATCCTCCTTCCTTCACCCCGGTGAGTCACCGTCATCATAGTCAGTTGGTCTTACTATCATGCGCAGACAACGTAGCTTCGTTTTTTTTTTTTTTTTCTAAAGGTCGTAAGTTCGTTAAGCAGGATCGTGTCGCCGACCTTAATGATCGTACCATCGTGCTGAAGTGGCTGACAAAATGATCATCCCCGTTGCTGAGAACTTTGTCTCGGGGCACAAGATGGAGTGTGACTGAGTACCGGACATACCTCTGCCCAGAGGGTACTCGAGGCAGGAGTTTGTCCGAGTGACCCGCCAGACGCCATTTTAACGTTGCTACGAACTCGGTGGACAATGGATGGGTGCCAACGTGAGACTTGTATCACTCTTTGATATACCGACACATTCCATATGGCTTGAGTCTTTAACATAAAAAAAAAGAAATAAGGACGAATGCTCGAGATGTGTGAGTAATAAAGATATCAGTAGCAGTAAAGGAAGCAAATAATATGAAAACCAACAAAAGAAAAAGGTAAATGAAGTAACTAATTTCAGAGGAGAAGTCTCATAAGAAGAAAATACGTAAGGTAAGAGTTATATGAAAAAGAAATAAGGGAGAGGAGGAATGTCCGAGTGAAATGACCTGGAATTATAATTTTCCAGGAGAAAGAAGAGCGAGGTAATTGATGTTGAAACAAATTTCCGAAAAAGATTGAAAATAAGTGACTAATTTGAGAATGAGGAGAATTCTTCCCGGTGATTTCAACTTTCCATTTACGTAGACGTGCTAGTTTTGGTTGAATCACTACCGTTCCGTCCACGAGTACAGTAGACAGTGGCCAATCTTGGAAACAGTAGAAAGCGTATTCGTACAAGAGTAGCAGCAATGGCACATTTTAACGTTACCAAGGCGAGCAACGCTAGCCTTGATTATAGCGATAAGCTAGCATGCTAGGCTAAGCTAGATAAGCTAGCATGCTAGGCTAAGCTAGATAAGCTAGGCAAGCTAGGCTAACATCGTCACAGACGAACAGTGACCTAACGCACGACGTGAGCCTTTAACATCTGGCGGACCGTTTGACGTACATAACCTCCTTAACCGAACACAAGCGGAGTCGCTGTTGGCGTCCTCTGGATTTAACGTTCTAAGGTTGGGAGGGCGGGCATCGAGCCCCGCAGCTTGGAAGTACTGTACACCACCTGCAAGTGCCTCCTCCAGGTTGGAGCCAGACCCCATTTTCCGTGGGCTGTGACTATACAACCAGGCGTTGAAGCGGTGTGAAAAAAATGAATCTTCGTCTACCACACAGTAACCCGATTATCACAATGGAAACTGTCTGAAAGAGAAACACGTAGAAGACATAAAAGTAATTATTGTGATAAATCTCTCAGGAGAATTACGGCAAAATGTGATACTTTTATGTTTTTTTAGAGGGAAAAATTGTGAAGGAGGAAAGTGAAGCATCACCCGAACACTTTCAAGTTATTTATGAAGCTGTTCCGGACGGGACTGGTGCCCTCAGCTTAGCGGGTTCACTGTACCTGGCAGGACTCGCCACCTCAGCTTAGCAAGGTCAGTGTACCAGGTGCCTGAGACTTGCTACTCAATTGTCAGCATATCTTCCGTAAATGCGCCTTAGTATACCAGTATGTTTGTTGTGCTGTCTGTAAAAGATGATTTCTTTTTCCTCCAGTGCGTTAGTCACAATTTGTTTCACCAGTCGAGCTTCACTATGATCCAGTATGTCTTTCCAAACGCTGTGTATTTAGTTCGTCTCCACGAAGTAGAGGAAGACTTGTTGTGTATCATTCGAAGTCATATGTTTATGCCCAACATGTTCGTGTTATTACAGAATTAATTTGTGCTCCTTTTGAAATTGAGCTGGAGGAAACAAGTGCCACTTACAGAAAGAAATAGAAGGGGAAATTACTTTTTAATGTCATAAGTATTGGATCAGGTTACTCCTTCCATATTCTGAGTTCCTCCACAGATCTGAAATGAGAAAGGATATGTTCTGTACGAGAAAGAGAACGAGTATTAGGAGGAAGGGAGGGAAAGTGATCTGAAGTGTATAAAGTGGAATTACCAGCGTAAGAGTGAATAAGGATAGAAGATGAAGGGAGAAGATTATATGTGAAGAGGAAAAATATAAATAGGTGATAGATCCCTGGTAACACCGCAGTTTATAGGATGAGAATGGGTTGTCGCCCCAGCACTGACTACTGCAGTGGAACGGCAAGAGAGGAAGCCCTGGGTTAGAGAACAGAGAAGTGAGGGGGAAAATAGTAAGTTTAGAGAGGAAAGACTTGTGCCTCACCTTGTCCATTGCTCCGTTAGATATGTATGTGGGTTTTTTTGCATATATTTGAACTCTTGACGAATGTTCGAGGAGACCTTGTATGTGTGTCTGTGTATGTATGGTCGAGTATGTGTGTGTGTGTGTGTGTGATTTTGTTTGAGTTTGAAAAGACTGAAAAGTAGTTCGTATAAGCCTGAGATATAGGAATAACTACACAATTACAATTCACTTATTGCTCTTTTATTGTTCTCTCACTTTTCGTTGTGGTGGTTTACGTGTAGGACAGTCTTACGTGTAGCATGTAATGTGAGGTTTTTGTTTCGTGGATTATCTGGCCAATTGTTGAGGCTGTAGCAAAGAGTGATAACAATGGGTAGGAAGTAAAAAATGTATAAAAAAAGGAGAGAAAAAAACCTCTCATAACAGCTGAATTACTACATACTGTATCTGTCCATTGTATGACATTTCCCACACTTCAGGTGAGGATGACCATTGTCAAGTTATTCCCGTGTCTCGGCTAGTGACTGGATCAGCTGGTCCCCCCATGGTACAGGTGACCGGAAGCCCAGGTGAGGCTCCCAAGAAAAATTACGCGACAATTAACTTTGATGGAAGAAAGTCTCCGGAAGTGGCCCTTATTACTTGTATATCCAGCTAATTAACTCTTCTTCTTCTTCCCCTCCCTCAGCGTCGGAGGGAAAACATTGTTAATGGCACATATCAAGAGACGGGAACATGGAGACTTCCCCGCGGCTCCTCCGGTCTTAGTGACCACAATTATTGACTGCCATGATTAATGACAGTTATCACCCCCTCCCTCCACTCCACCTTCTCCCCACATCACCCGCAGCGACCCTTCTCCCCTCCCCTCTGCCCTCCCCCTCCTTCCCTTCGTCTTCTTTCCCATCCACCTAACAGTCCCTCCCACCACCACCATTCCATCCCCCCCCCCACTTATAATTAGCTCCCACCCCCACATCATAATGATCCTCAGGCATTCATCTAAGTTCCTGGAGTATTTTGATAATTGCATTGTTAACAGTCCCAGACGAATGAAATTCATGACAGCCTTTCCAGATACCACCATTGTCCCTAACCTTCATAAAGTTCCACATCTTGCTCTTTGTTACAGTCTGTATCACTCTCTCTCTCTCTCTCTCTCTCTCTCTCTCTCTCTCTCTCTCTCTCTCTCTCTCTCTCTCTCTCCTTTACAAGTATTATTTTGACCTCTGCTCTGCGACTTGGCTGATTGTGTGTGCCATCTCCTCTGGCTGGCTGAGCCACGAAGTCATAGGAACGTATTTTGTAAACTGTGGCAGCTCGAGGATTAACTGTTCTGATGTCTTTATTGATGTCTCTGTCTGTATCGGATATGTCTACGTCTTGATCGGATATGTCTACGTCTGTATCAGATATGTCTACGTCTTCATCGGATATGTCTATGTATCGGATATGTCTACGTCTGTATCGGTTATGTCTACGTCTGTATATATATTTTTCTTATCCACAGCCGGACTGTGGAACTGCTGTATTTTTACCCACTCTTTGATATCTGCCTTCATGTAAGAGACCATTCCCCTGGTAACTAGTTGGTGAATAAATCAGGGTAGTATAACCACCAGGGCCTCCCTTCAGTGTGGGTCCTGCACCAGTGCTGGTGATTGGTACCGCTTTATGCTTCAAGCCAGAAAAAAAAAAAGTTGTCTTAATCAAACAGTAAAAAAGTTCTAACTCCAATAAGAAAAATATTTCTAAGACCAACAACGTATGTTCCAAAACCAATTGAAGACTTTAAAAACCAATAAAAATTTTTGGTTCAGTCTATAAACCGATAAGATTAACCAAAAACAAATAAAAAACATATCAAAGATGAAAAGTTTATGCAGATACAGTGAGAATCATTTCTGTCAAAAATCAGTGAAAATGTTTATTCGGAGACAAAAAGAAATGATTCCTGAGCGGGAGGAAGGGCCGCAGAACACCTCGTCCTTCCGCGTGTGGAAGTGGAACAAGGATGACAATGGAAACAACAACAACAACATACTGATTCACTCGGATTGTGTGATTTTCGCTCTTGTCCAATTATGTCCAGAGTCAATGTGAAATCAGTAATTGGGGCCATTGGCTGCGTGTGATTACAGAGTGACGCTCTTCCGCCCTTCACGCTGAAATTTACATCACTCGTTGAACGCCGTCACGCCTCCGTTGAGCGCTCGTTATCTTCTCATTGAACCCTCGCAGGGCTTCGTTCAAACACCACACACCACGCATCGAAATGTAATGTCGCTTTTAATATTCGTTGAACGCCGTACCCTTGCTGGTCACTGGATAACACTCGTTTACTTGTTTCACCCTCACCTACGTTATGTGGCGTCTTTCATCACCGCTCACGTTAAACGTTCATGCTCATCGGCAACACTCGTTACGCTTGGGTGTACAGCCCCACTGGACTCGTAGATGCCGATTTGTCCTCGTTGGACGTCGTTTTCCTCTTGGTGTCCTTTATCAAGGTTTCATAAGTGCTTGGCAAGTATCCATGACCAGCTATGGTAAATGAATTCATCATAAGGTGTCTGTGAGCTCGCTGCTGCGCATGCTTGAACTGCGCCTAACTCTTCCCTAAACTACGTCTAACTTGGAATGAACTGTGTCTAACTTACGCTGAACTGCGCCTAACTCTTCCCTAAACTACGTCTAACTTGGAATGAACTGTGTCTAACTTACGCTGGACTGCGCCTAACTTGTGTTGTTGAAGTGTGTTTTAACTGGTGCCGAACTGCATCTTCCTGTTGATGAACACCGTCCTGTCTCTTGCCGAAGTGCGTTTAACTCAGGATAAACTACGTTTCACTCGTTTCATACCCAGTCCTACTCGTACTAAAGTGCGTTAAACCTGTGCAAGTCTAGTTCATGCTATGTTTGATGAAACTATCGGTAGATTGCGTCTTAACTCACACGTAGCTGCGCCTGACGTAGAATTGCGTCTTAACTCACACGTAGCTATACCTGACGTAGAATGGCGTCTTACTCCGGCTTAACTTAACGTTGTCTTGCTTTATTAATATGCTACTTACTTTTTGCCGTACATCAACCTTACTCACCTGCCTACACGCGTGCAGAGAATGCAAGTAACTTATTTCCTCTATCTTGTTGACTCATGACAGGCATCTACATGACTCATGCCAGGTATCCGGTTGAGTCTTGCCAGGTATCCGGCTGACTCATGCCAGGTATGTGGCTGACTCATGCCAGGTATGTGGCTGACTCATGCCAGGTATCCGGCTGATCCATGCCAGGTATCCGACTGATTCATGCCAGGTATCCGACTGACTCATGCCAGGTATCTGGCTGACTCATGCCAGGTCTCCGGTTGAGTCATGCCAGGTATCCGGCTGACTCATGCCAGGTATCCGGCTGACTCATGCCAGGTATGTGGCTGACTAATGCTAGGTATCCGGCTGACTCATGCCAGGTCTCCGACTGACTCATGCCAGGTCTCCGGCTGATTCATGCCAGGTCTCCGGCTGATTCATGCCAGGTCTCCGGCTGACTCAGGTCAGGTCTCCGGCTGACTCATGCCAGTCATCCGACTGACTCATGCCAGGTATCCGGCTGACTCATTCCAAATGTCTGTCTGATTCATGTTGATCTGAATTGCTCCGTGTGGCTACCCGGTCACCTCCGTATAAAGCTGATATTTGCTCATTAAACCATGACTGATACTTCCTCGTGATGAGAGGAACTTTTATTTTGCTTCATTCGCAGTGTTAACCGACACCGTCCCTCGTTAAGCACGGGAGGAACTCGTTAAACGTGGGACAGCACGTTTCTGTAAAGAGGGAACTCGTTCAACGTATGACGGTGAACGAACATTTGTTCAGCATTCGTTCATTCAAGAAGACAGACTTGTGAGTGGATGAGGTAAGGGAAATGCGAGTGAATTATAAATAGTTACTGCCGTTGTTCAGCGTACTGACAACTGTAGATAAACATGGGAAAATCGTTATGCGCATTGGTAATATATGGACAGGTATCTGTTAACGTGAATTTAACGCGTGGTCAATCGTAATGTTATCTGTTTTGAGAACACGGTGCGACCCTTGGGCACGACAGTACAATCTTCAAACACAACGGACGGATAATTGGACATGATAGCGATATCTTTGACACGACCCTTCTGGGTCGTGTCAAAGGCTAGGCCATCATACGTGAGGGTCGTACCGTTATAGTCAACGATGTCGGTATTATCCGACAAGTGAGTGCAGTGAAGATCTGCCGGTGCAAGATTTCCTGCATGTATAATGATACAATGGACGACTCCAGAAAGAAGTGTTCATCGCACACACCAGAGGAATCAACGATTCCCACTTTATCGTTCAGCAGTGTTGATTCTCGTGAGTGTGTGTGTGTGTGTGTGTGTGTGTGGTGGGTGGTATGGGTGTTTGTAAATTATAATATTAATTAGCCACTGCCACGCCAGTGATTACAGATAGTGAACACGGAACACTAGTATTATTCGTATTATGCTCATGCCAGACTACATCTTGGTGGAGGAATACTGAGTGATGCTTGAACAAAGAGGTACAGTGTCGTCTGAGGCCTTCCAGCAATGGGAGGAAGGTGCTGCCAGGCCGTCCAGTTTCGAAAAGCCGCTTGGGGCAGCTGACCGTCTGTGAGCTTTTGGTCAGCTACCTGGGGGGGACCATGCTGTGGTCCCCTTGGAAACAGGTATGACCTTAATAACAACACACCTCATGCTGGAGCACACGACTCTAACCACTATGCAAGGCGGTGCCAGTGGTGAATGTTGGAATACTGGACCAGCGACCAACGTCAACCATCTTGTTTGACCAGGGATCGAGACAGCCTTAATGCCTCTCCGCCGTGATCCCGGAGCCAAAGTGCCACTGAGAAGTTACCCAGGTGATTGCTGAGGGACCAGCGACGCTGCAGGTGACCAAGAATGCACGACCCAGACCAGTGCAATGCAGTGACCTGGGGAATGTGTTCATTGTCATGGTGCTGAACGCGACAGGAAGGTGACCGGACTTGACCTGCCATCGCATGCATGAGGTCGTGCCACATCTGCTGACTTCAATCAGTTTGTGAGAGAGTTGAGTGCTAGAGCAGCAGTAACACAATTGCTTCAACGAGTCACTCTTGCTACCGCCTCTCGCTGTTTCTTGTGCCGTGCATTTCTGTGTTTGCGTGCAAAATTATTTTTAACAAGTTCGTTTTATTTCAATATATATATATATATATATATATATATATATATATATATATATATATATATATATATATATATATATATATATATGTGTGTGTGTGTGTGTGTGTGTGATTACCTATTATCTGTGCTGGGAGGGTGTTTTACGCTGGTTGGGGATGCCCCTAGGACCTGGATGTAATTCACAGTTGCTGGCTCATACGTAAGGACCAAGGTATATCCAGCAGTACCTGGTTCATACTTAGGGACCTTGTTATAACCGGTTGTAGCTGCCTCCTACCGACGTATCACGCCATACTTACTGATCGCCTTCTTACACATGCTTGGCTACATTCTGTAATCCAAATACTTACCTGCACGTTTACTACACACTTACAACCGTGTAAGTAAACACACACAGCTTTCAAATTTCATCATCCCCGAACGTGTACGTGCCAACAAGTTTTTGAGCGCGCGCGCGCACACACACACACACACACACACACACACACACACACACACACACACACACACACACGCGCGCGTAATCAAAGGGAAAGGTTTGTGTACACAGTAAGGACCAAGCTTGACATCCTTGCGGGAAAACCTGTGACCCGTGTGACAGAGGCCTCGTCACCTGCCGGTCATCCTGTCACAACGTCTTTGTGAGTTTTGATCGTCATCCACGAGCCAGGGGAAGGTCAGACCCGCTGGCGACCGAAATTGACCTTTTTTTTTTTTTAGAATTGATTTTACTCTGTGTAAGGTGTCAGGTTGGTTGAGATTTAGATTCGTCGTCGATATTTGCTTCTGGAGTACGTGTGTTGTTCAGGCTTTGTGAGGAGTGCAAGGCGTTCATCCCCTGACACACACACACACACACACACACACACACACACACACACACACACACATGGTGAAGTGTCGCCGTCATCACCAGCACCACAGAGCCTCAGAGTCAACACCATCAGTGGACTAATGTAATTCAAATGTTGTCTTTGTCGTCACCGAGGCGGCCATCAGGCCAAGCTAGGCTTCGTAACAGTAAACACAGTGACACCGGTGTTTAAGCGTCCTCTCAGCGGTGTGGCTAACGAGCAGCGGTGTTGCCTCGTCAACCACACCACACTTTAAGCCACCACCACCAGCTTGTGCAGGAGGCGGGGGGCGTCGGTGCTCTTTGCCCAGCCTCTTCATCTGCCAGCACCCAGAGCATCATCATCATCTGTGCCTCCCGCTCCCTCACCCGCCCGTCTCTCTTCTCCTTCATTTGAAGCGTCACGATGGATGTCGTCCGTCCCTCCCCACAGTTCCTTATTAACTCTATACTCGTAGGTCGTCTTTCATCCCCAGCTCGTCCACACTTCACTCCCTCTTTATTTACAGTCCATCCGGTCCACGGATGTGGCGCGGGCTCCTCTTATATTTCACTCTCGTCATTGTTCCTTTCAACTCTTTCTTACCTTTTTTTTTTTTCATCAGTCCTTCACCACCTTTTCTTTGTTTTTTTTTATTCATTCTTTTCACTGCTGTTTGGAAAAATATGAGGACCTGAGAGAGTGTCTCCATGTACTCTGGCTCTGCACAACCACACACTGCGCTACACAGTACGTGTCGTGTGTCGCCTGTCTACATCATCACCATCGTACTTCATCACCTTATCTGTCGCTCATCTTCAGGTTCTGTGATTCGTTTGCTGCTTTGCAAATGTTCCTCTGGCGATGACGTAATCTGGATGACCGTTTTATATTTAACTTTTTTTTTTATCTCATTCTTTCTCATTTCTTCCTCAGGGATGTAATTACTCCATATCTTTAGATCTCAATTGTTCACTTATGTATGTCAGGTCTGCTGGGGTTCCAGCTCGTTTTGTTACGCGCTAATGTAACATAACAATCCTTATTCCGTACATGTATGTTCCTCCCTAACCATCCCTCTCTGCTCTTCGTTTCCCGTCTTTCCCTTCCATTCCCATCCCTCTCTGGCTTTCCCCACTTCCATTCAATCTCTCTCATTACTTTATCACCCCTTTTTCCTCCTTTCCTTTTTCTTCCTGCCCAATTCTCCGCCGTAAACTTTCCTATCACCTTTCCTCTCTCTTCCTCATGTTTTAGCTCACTCCCTACCCGTTTTCCCCCCCCTCCTTTCCCTCCATTCTTCCGTCAAGGTTCGTATCCCTCAGTGTGACCCTTGCACGTGGCACGTGAGGTGTTCCGCACAGGAGTCTCGCATATCGGAGCTCGGTTACCGTACAGAGTGAGATGGGAAGCGGTCATCACTGGCCGCTGACTGCTTCTCGGGAAACGCTTGTTGATTTGGTGAGTGCTTGTGGTCGTGGGCAACCCATTAATTCCTCGAACATGACGTTACGTTTCTTCAGCACGGAAGGTATGATCGCCGAGCGCAACGGTGCGACCCTCGTTTGCGATGGTACAATCCTTGAGCGGGACGGGACCGTCTTTAGGTATGATGGCCTGGTCTTCGACCTGACCCTTATGATTCAACACATATGAGGAATTAAATGAAGAAAAAAAAATTTAAGATGAAAAAATTCACTATGTTGCTCATCTTTTATTTCATAGCTGTTCGCAGTGTCCCACGTTGTCGCCAAGAAAGACGAAGTAAGCTCTCATTCGCTCACATCCACTCCAGCTGTCATGTGTAATGCACGGAAACCACAGCCCCCCCTATCCATAACCATTCCCCACAGACTTTTCCGTGGTTTCTCACGGCTTCTTCAAATGCTCTGGGTCGGTCCATTGAGAGCACGTTGCCCCCTGTATGCCACATTCCTCCAATGCACTCTATCCCGTGCACGCTTTTGACGCTCCTACACCCTTCCGAGCACTCAGTATCTTTTTCAGTCCATCTTTCCATCTCCAATTTGGTCTCCTCCTCCTCCTTCTCCTCCTCACTTCTGACACATCATTATCAATCTCGTCTCACTCATTCTCTTCAGTACACCCAAAGCATTTCAGCACACTATTCAGGTTTCTCAACCACACTTTTCTTATTACCTCACCTCTCTCTCACCTTTTTATTACTTAATCGAACCACCTCACAATACGGATTCTTCTCAAACATTACAACACTTTATAGTAGAAGAAAGTACTTTCCAGTTATTCTTGGAATCCATCAAGAAGACTCTCCAAACAAATGTATTCAAGGATCCAGCGAAATAGTTGGCAGAGATTCGTCACTGTTCTGCTCAACGAAATTAGGAAACTACTGAGAGCTTATTAAAGGACGACCAGAGAGACGGCTGAATACTGGTCCATACAGAACCAGGATAGACAACTGTACTGAATGTGCGGGTAAAAGAAACAACAGTATTTTGAAACGTACAGGATACACGTTAAGCGCTACGCGCTAGACGTGTTACAGGTAAAATGCCCTTTAAAATACAACTCTCTCTCTCTCTCTCTCTCTCTCTCTCTCTCTCTCTCTCTCTCTCTCTCTCTCTCTCTCTCTCTCTCTCTCTTTCTTTCTGGTAGGTAGTGGGCGGGCAGCTTTCGGCCAGGAGGCATATTACCGGTACTGCCCTCCTGTCTGTATATTAGAAGGGTTAGTGACGGCCGCGCGGTGAGCCAGCACTTCAGTGGCTGCCTAGCGTTCTGCCCCACCCCTGTGTGGGTTGCTGGCATTTAGTCTACAATCATACAGTCTCTCCATCTCGCACTTCAGACATGACAACCGTAATTCATGCGACTCGATCTCGTAATTCTAGATCATTGGTCCCCAAGCTTGTTGACCCCATCACAGACTTAATGAGCCTTCTTCGACCCCATTCACATACTCAGTAAAGAATTATTTATATTATACGACTGAACAGGTGTAAAGCAAAACTAACGGTAATCACCTTTAAATTGAAGATGTTTATATCCTTAATGAGATAGATGGGCCTTATGATAATCGGGTCATAGTTTTCCATGTTATTATAGAAAAAAAAAAGATTAAACATGCCTTGCTGTTCTTTACTTCATATACGAGTGGTTAATTAAACTTTTTAAAAAATTTTGACCCCTAGAATTTTACTGATCCCCAGTCGACCCCTAGACACTCATCGCCCCCCCCCCCCCCTCATGCACAGTTCCATCAACCTGTGCGGGTCTGTAACGACCACTTTGGCAACCACTACGCTAGGTGTTCCTGCGGAGAGCGCCAAGGTTTAGTCCAGCCATGTGGCAGAATCACGTCTCAAGATCTCGCACGTCGAGTGTACTGTCTCTCACAGCCATAAGAACACAAGCTCAGCCACGCACTCTTCTCTCTCCAGCTGACACAGGTGTTATATCTTCCCCCGTCCTATTTCCCCCTCCCTCACCTATTTATAAACTTCTATCTCGTTCCTCACTCTCCCTGTCCACTACTCTCCCCAAGACCTAAGTTATGAGTCCATATCTTCGTATGTCTGTCAGTCCAACCTATTCATCTCCTCGTTCCCACTTTCTTCATGCCTCTCCCCAACCTGGTCATGTACCTCCCCACCTTCCTTATGTGTATCCTCACCTTAGCCATCTTTCTCCCCAACTTTCTCATGTTTCTCTCCACCTTGGACATATATCTCCCCACCCACGTTATCTACTTCCCCACCTTCCTACCCTGGCCATCTTCCTCACCACTTTCTACATGTATCTTCCCACCCTGGCCATCTAACGTTCCCACATTCCTTCTCGCCACCATGGCCATATATCTCCCCACCCTGGCCTTCTACCTCATCATGTTCAACATGTATCTCCCCACCCTGGCCATCTACCATAGCATTCTACGTATATCTCTCCACCCTGACCATCTCCCATCAGGTTTTCCATGCATCTCCCCAACCCTGGCCGCCTACCATCAGGTTCTACATATATCTTTCCACCATTCATCACTTGCATTTCCTTGTCGCAGCACAGCACCACCCTTCCAGCTTGCTCCTTTTTCCCATCCCCCTCCCACTCTTTCCTCCCCTTCCACAATTCCCTCCCCCATGTACTCTCCCCTCCTCCTGCCAGTTCTGAATGACAGAGAGGGTGTCAGTGATAACACTGCCGACAGGGGTCATCATACCAGCCCTCTTGGGGTCAGTTGATCAGCCAGTGACCAGATCTAGGGGTCAGGCAGGGAGAGGCCAGTATCAACTGATCACAGTGTGGGAGCGCACGTCATGCTGTGGGTCGAGATCAAGCAGGTCCTGTCTGGCCCGGGCCAGGCCAGGAAAGGCCAGGCCGGGGCCAAGCCAGGCCCTAACCAGCTTTGCCGTAGGTGTAATTTTGATCTGTAATGAGAGGTATCAATGGACAGAATTTACCTTGATTTCGGAGCTTTTTTTTTCTTAACTCTGGTTCTTAAACTCTTCAGGCCCTTGAGGTATAATGGCCTGGACTTTGGCCTTATACTGGAGGGGTCAGGCCAGAGCCCGCTACATCATACCCAAGAGATCGTACCGTGGTGCTCAAGGGACGAAGTTAGATGTGAGTTATGAAGCAGATCAGGTCTCCCATATCTTTGCGTTTTGCTGTTCATCACTGGCCAGACCATCGTGATCCCTCTCCTCCCTCTCCCCTCTGCAGATCTTCTTATTCCAACCATCAATATGTGGAAAAAACCCGGGTCTGCCATCTTGGTTGCACCAGTAATGCGTGGCTTTGGTTACGGGAGGTGTGTGATGACACGCCACGTACGTCAGAGTAGGTCACTGTGCTGGTTTTGAAAAGGCAAGGTCAGGTGTCAGAGGTTAGACGTGAAGTGAACATATTTCCTATGTCTGGAGGCATAGGTCAAAGCAAGTCATTCCAGCGCATTTGGTCATTGTGTGGTTTACAGTGATGCAAGGAAGGAAATTTTTGCCGATTTCCGTAATTTTTTTTTTATATCTTTTGACATATAAAGCAGAAAGCTTACAATTCAGTGAAGTAGCATTGTGGTTATAGTTTTTAACCCATGGTTTACTAAACATCAAGACTAATGATCATATATGTTCGCGGGCTCAAGCAGTTGCATGAGCTAAGGGGGAATGCCGCCATTTTATCGGGTGTACCAAATTTCATAGTAATTCTCAATATTCGTGGGAATCCCTCGCTACTATCTTGACAGCAATCTGCGGCGCTCTGTCTTCACTGTATTTACGTAGCCAGAACTGAGGTTTACCTCATGGGGGAAGGATTAACTGCTCTATCTGTATTGTGTGTGGGAATGGTAAGTGGAAGGCGAGTACAAGCCGTGCAAGATGTTCCACAGTTTATTACTGGGAAAATGTATCCAGTGTGTCAGCTCGTCTGGCGATAATTACTAATTGCCAGAAGTAGTGCTTTGTTTTGGTCACTTCCTGACTGGCGCTGCTGGTGCCGGACCTGGCCACATCCTGGTGGCTGTCACGGCTTGTGAAACAGCCATGTACTCCCACACAATTGCATCGTTGGTCACCAAGATCACAAACTCCTGCCAACCATGGCTACCACTGTTGTTAGTACAGTATCTAACTTATTACCACCAATAAGTAAACCACCAGAGTCCAACCAACACGAGTAATCCATACAAATTATTTATTTTCAAGAACTAGTTTTCGAACAACATTTAGACAGTGATTCAGCCCACGACACGAAACCATGTGAAAATTCACAGAGAAGACCGGAAATTTAGGCCCAATTGTACAGATACGTTTAATTACAGTATGATATACAGACCATAATCAGATCAACGTATATGTTGTGTTACGTCTGTGTTGTAGAAGACGGGTGAGCACAGCTGCTCTGCACGTTGCTTCCTCTACGTGGACAACAAATGCCCCGATTATTTTTTTTTTCGCTTCCGTTTTTTGCTTACAGATGGTATAAGTTCGATGATAGACTCGCATACTGGTTCTTTTTAGATAATTGTAAGGCACTTGTTTGATTGGTACTTACATGATGTATACATTTCCAGGGTGTAGTAACTAAAGTCAGTTCCCATAGGAACACTGCCACATATACTCCAGTGAGAACGATCTCCTGCAGCTTCAAGGCTGCGCTGCTTTCAGTAGCAGGGAAATGATACTTGTTTTGAGTGAGAAGTTCCTGGACGAGACTGTACTCGCTCTCGTTAACAGACGGTCACACACCCTCGCTGTTAAGTGAGTTCTTGCTTGTGGCGAATATGGCTACGTCGGCGGAGTCCGGTATTTAGTGGGAAAGACATTAGGCCTTTGATTGTCTACTTCGTGGAAGAGAGAAGAGTGAGGGTTGCTTTAATCACAACCTGAAGATTATAAACCACGTTGATGGCGTGGACAGCGAAGAGTTCTTCGAAGAACGTAGGAATAATGAATATTATGAAACATACTTTTATAGTATACAGTTGTGGATGAATGGAATAGCCTGAATATGGGCCTGATAGATGTTGACGGCTTACTTAAGTATGAAACGTTGTACGATAGTTGAAGAAATGGAGCCCCGCAAGTGTAAAACTCCCTCCTCATACAATATGACAAGGTAATCATACACACACACACACACACACACACACACACACACACACACATTCATTGCTAACGTTATTTCGAGTCACTAATTGTCACGTCACCCCCCCGCCCCCACTCACCATCATGACCATCAACACCCCCGTCCCTCCATGACCACACGTACTCTTACATCTCCACGGTCACACCTTCATTACCACTGCCACCATTCCATCTCCACCACCACCCTTACATTACCACCACCACCTCTGCATCATCACCATCATCCCTTCATCGCCACCATGGGAGGGAGATGAGCGAGGGGTGACCTGATCACGACTTCCAAGTTCTTAAGCTAGGGTGATGATGATGTAGATAGTGAACAGGTCTTCGAAAGGTGTGGGAGTACAACCACCAGAGGCCATAACACGATATTAGAAGGACGTAAAACAGCACTGTATTGTATAACAACAGTGGATGAGTGGAATAAACTGAGTAAGAACTTAGTCATTGCAGACAAAAACTAATGATATGAATATTTGTACAATAGTGGAGATGAGGCGCCACGAGCGCGAAACTCCCTCCCAGTACAGTACGAATACGTTATTACAACTGACCTTCCTCCACCACTACGAAAACCCTCTCATCACCATCACAACCTCTCCATCACCAGCGTCACCTCTCCATCTCCTCAACCAGTCCTGTATCACCACTATTGACCTCTCCACCACAGTCACCTCTCCATCACCGCTGCAGCCAGACATCATGACTCACTACAGGGGCCACCATTACCACTCCTGACTCCACTTGTGCCACTAACCACACCACCAACACCACTTGTGCCACTAACCACACCATCACCACCACTGACACCACCTGTCCCACTACCCACACCACCACCTCCACCAGTCTCGGCCAGCTTCCACCTCCTTCCAGCCGTCTTGACCGTAACATTGTGCTGTTTCCTTAATTGGTGTAAGTGGAGGTATTATTTTTTTTTCTAGCTTTGGCCTCAATACTGCGCAGTGTTCCGGGTTCCCCTGGCGCGGGAAGGGGCGGCGCAGCGCACGGCCGCACCTCAGCTGCCTTCGTTACGCTGTTAGTTGGTTGGAGTGAACAGGAGTGTTGTATCAGATTTCCCGACCGTAATAGCGAGACATAAAAGCAATATTGCTGACCAGTCCAGCTGCCTCGTCGCTACGACTCGAGCCTCATCAAGAGCTCATTATTGTATTTCATGAGAATATAGATATTTGGCAAAAGATCGCCTGGTTCCTGTCATCTATTTCTAAATTAGTGATTATTAGATAACGAGGTAAAAAATTTATTGTCCTCTTGGAGCTCAGTCCAGCCTGGTGGTTCTCAGGCTGGCTTCCGTGTGTCCTGATACTGATGCATCCGTGACCCTAGGACTGGTGTTGCTGTGTCCTGGTGCTGGTGTTGCTGTGTCTACTGAATCAAGTATGATGAGGGACAGCTGATGTTGCAGAAGCGAGTCACAGCGACGCATCATAGCGCCTCCCACAGATTAACTTCCTCCATTATTTCCATGTTTTGCTCGTATCATAGTCTGAATAGTATTATCCATGTATATATCTGTCACTCACTCACTTGATGATTTTTTTTTATCAATGATGAATGACAGTTTTCATTATATCATTATCGCACCTCACGCCATACCGTCACTGTTCACTTCCTCACACCATACCATCCTGTACTTACTGCTGTTACCATCATGATATCGTATGTCATAACCGTCTTCGTGTCGGTTCTGTCGCCCTGCTTCAGTGTATCCAACACTATTTCTACCATACTACCACACTACTCGCTCATCCTGCCATTATTACCCTTCCCACCTGCGCTACTGTTTCTTCCATACTTTCTCTGCCTACTTCACCATTCTGGCTTCTCATATCTCCCTACCATGCCTCGAGGTTTTCTGCCATACCGTCAGTATTCCACCATACATCCACTTACCACCTCCAACACACATCACACCCCATCCTCCATACCACACTATATCCCCAACCATTTCACCTTGCCATCCCACGCAACCATCTCCCTCACTCCATACCTTCCTCCCTAACACACACCCTTGTCCTACACCAGTACCCGCCAGCCTTTTCACTTTAACGCTCGGGTTGAATGCCCTTCGTTCTGTGAATCATTACACAAACAACGGGGGAGACAGACGCACAAACCGACTAATCAACAAAGCGTCGCGCCCCTAATGACTTGATCAAAACCTCAAACCACCAACATTACCCGTAAAACCCCCGTTAAATAAGACATGGGGCCTCCTAGAGACGGACAGATTCACAGCATCACATACGCCAGTCAGGAGCCAGACTCAGCCAGTCATTAACACAAGATAATTTTTTCTCTCAACTAACCAAGCAAAACGCTGTCTAATAACAGTGGCATTAAAGCGTAAAGAAATGTCCCACTTCAGCACGAGAACTTTAATACCGCCTACCGCCCGGTGACTTTAATGCCAACCTCGGTAAGAAGTTATCCTTATAAACCAATATTTCTTTTTTTGATAATCTTTTCAGACAGGACAGTGTGGGAAGCGGTCATCACAGACTCCTCAATACCACTTCCAACAAATGATCCTGTGATGAGAAATAGTGAGCCACCAAGACAATCAGTGGTTTGGCTTCGTGGCTAAAGATTACATATGATATATTAATGGTTGTCAAGGCAGGGGCAAATTATCGTAATAATCTCCCGCACCAAAATATATCTGGAGAGGAGGGATAACAATTCCAGTGAAATTATTCTATACGATTCGATCCTCCTCTGTACGATGTTGATAAGATTTCAGAAAGGGTTTTTGCTTCAGGGGCAAGGATTTGTGACCAAGCGGATCCCACTGTTGTGTCATCCATATGACACGTATGGGATGCGTCCGCCCCTCACTTCCCCGCTGGCCATGGCTGCTAAAGACGTAATGTGCCGAGCATTAGCAGGGCTGCCACCGGTGTTGAGCCAGAGTCCCTGAGGGGAGGAGGAGCAGAAGGCACCAAGGATACGCCCATCTGCCTCTCTTCCCGAGGCTGGGTAATTATAGAATCATTGTCGTCCAAGGTTCGACCTTCGTCGATAATTGTCTATAATTGTCACCATCCTTTACTCTCCCTGCCACTGTCTTCGCGCCACACCACACCAAACCTGTGGGAATACCGGGTCAGGAGCCTCAATTATCTCATGATTCATTTATCACCTACTGCCACATAAGGTCAGCGCTGCAGGTGTAGCGTTGTATGAACATCTTGCCCCAGGGAAGTTACCTGAAGTGGTCACTTGTAACGTGTCCCCATTTGTCTTAGAAAACACTGAAGCTATACCAGGAACAAATACAAGTCCCTGAGACCAAAGTATGCCTGTGAGAGCATCAGACAGAGGCAATTAAAGATGAATGTGACAGAGCCACCAAGCGGCTGTCCACGGAACTACTCGGGTAAACAGTTGTCATAACTGCGTAAGAGCGCCACTGATTTACAAATATGAGTAATTTTCATTTTATGTTTAACCAGTAATGTTTTCTGTTATGCTAAGAATATGTTTATGTGATTCTGCAACCATTACAGGATTACTGTATGCAATGAAAAGGGATTTATTCTACTAGTCAGGTGGCATCATGACCTGTGTGCTGCGTCAGGTGAAAATGTGATGTGAGATAGATCATCTTTCTGGCAATCAGTATTCATCCTTAATGATCTACACTGGCAATCAGTTTTCATCATTAATCAGTATTCATCATTAATGATCTACACTGGCAATCAGTATTCATCCTTAATGATCTACATTGGGAATTTAATGATTTTATGTTTAGATAACTAGACCCGTTACCGATGCAAAAAGCTGAGGGGGAGTGGGGAGCGGAGGGGAGACCAGCTGGCTCCTCGCTTACCTTTTTTTTACCTTGTCAGAAGTAATCATTTTATGGATATCGAGATGGAAAAAAAAAAGCTACCAGTCAGGAAAATCAGAGGTCGCTGATGCGGATAGTTTTTGTATCATGAATCTTTACGGTCTTATGATATTGTACAACTCACCGTTATGAGCGGCAGTGCGATTTTTACCTTATTTGTTAACAATGGGAAGCGACTCGAAAAAATGAAAATTTTTGCTACCAGTGACACTCGGCAGTTTTAAGAACACATCATACTTCTATACTTTTTTTTGTATGAAATTATCTTCATAACCGTCAAATAGCGAAACTTTAACTGCATATGACTGGCCTACAGCACGGCCCGTCCAGTAAAACGTCGCAACGAATGAAATGTTTAGAATCGTCGCACGCGAGGCTGGTCGCGTTTATTCTCTGTTTAACGCTTCTCTAAGTTGTACTCCGAAACTCGTAAATGTTTTCGAAGCTCTGGGGAGAAGCGTCATTTTCCTGAGGCATGAACGTTTATGAACTGGTGCTGGGATAGGAAAAAGAAAATAATACTTCAAACAAACATAGAGAAACGAAGAAACAAGATAATGGCTCACATTCGACACACTTCTTGAAGATGTTCGAGAGGAGAACTGAAAACGGTAGAAACACCAACTGAGGTTACTCGCAACACTTGATGACCTGACACTTGACGTTATCGATCAATACTACAGGCCTCTCACGTATGTAGTACATACCCCGAGTATTGTTTCATAGGCAGACGTAAGAAGCGGAGGTACAGTGGCTCAGTGCTACCTGTCGTGAGGCAGCCACATACACTTTGATCCAGTAGCGGCCGCCCCACAGTGCCCCACACACCTCAGCCCACCAACACTGCTGACGGTGACACATGCCATCACGGCAGCCCAACGCCACTACCCGTCGACATCACAGTCACCACCGCCACCCTCGTCGCCCTCTACCCCCACCTACACCACAGTTATCACCACACCCAACCACGACCGCCGCCGCTGCCACACAACAACAACCGTCACCAACTTGTCCCACCTCACGGCCGCCAGCAGTTGTCTCACTACCGCTGGCACGCTCAGCACATCTATACTCTCCTTTAGCCTCCAGAACCCTCGTGCTCTGGGCTTCCACCATCCCAGAACCGTTGTGCCTCAGGCTTCTATCACCCCAGAACCGTCACCTTGCTGACCTTCAACACCCCAGAACCGTCACCCTGCTGACCTTCAACACCCCAGAACCGTCACCCTGCTGACCTTGAACACCCCAGAACCGTCACCCTGCTGACCTTCAACACCTTAGAACCGTCACCCTGCTGACCTTCAACACCTTAGAACCGCCAACCTGCTGACCTTCAACACCCTAGAACCGTCACCCTGCTGACCTTCAACACCTTAGAACCGCCAACCTGCTGACCTTCAACACCCTAGAACCGTCACCCTGCTGACCGTCAACACCATAGAACCGCCAACCTGCTGGCCTTCAACACCCTAGAACCGCCAACCAGCTGACCCTCTGTTTTCCTTAGTAGCCGAAGGTAGGGTGAAGAGAGGTAGAACCACAAGGACAATGTGCTGGCTTAATGCCATGAATTATCATGTTAGAATATAATGAGCAGGTGGGAAGCCTAGTCATCAATACTCTCTTCTCATGAGAGGTGACAGGCAATATTGTGACCTTCAGCTTGGGTTATAATCTATCAGGCATAATGCCAGACACACACACACACACACGACTGTCACAACACGCGGGTTCCAGCCTCGTCACGCCCTCACAAACACACACACACACACACACACACACACACACACACACACACACACCGCCTCCACTACCACATTCATAGTTTCTCTCTCTCTCTCTCTCTCTCTCTCTCTCTCTCTCTCTCTCTCTCTCTCTCTCTCTCTCTCTCTCGTGTATGTAGATTACGCTCAATCCATTTCTCACCTTCATAATGTACTCTTTTATTTTTATCCGTCCTCACAATCAAATCAATTGTCCATTTCACTCCTCCCTATCTTACTTTGTTTATCTCTCTCTTATGTTTCCTATTATGAGATACCTTAGCACCCTCTTACACACACACACACACACACACACACACACACACACACACACACACTCCTCGTGCAGCGGTGGTCAAGCAACCCCTCGCCTTCCACTTGGCCGCCGTGTAGTGTGGCCAAGACACCGGCCGGTGGACCTAATACTCTCTTGGCGAGGCACGGCCTGTTCCTGGAGAACCAGCTGGGCAGGTGAGACTGGCCAAGTCTTGGGGAAGGTCGAAGTTTCTAACCTGAAGAAAACATAAGTCTGGGGAACTTTTTTTTTTTTTTTTTTTTCTGTCTAGTATGACCTTATGTAAAGCCTCGGGCTGAGACCAGAAGGTAACCCAGTCCATCTACTGTTGTTGTGTGAAGATCATGTACTTCCTTCCCTCGCACTTACCTTGCACAGTCCCACCATCTGTGTCATACAGAAATGAAAATCTTTTTACTTCAAAATCTCCAGACACTTCCAAGTGGTCCTCGTTATATTAGACTAAATTCTTCGACTGTGCATGTCTTCACCTTAAGCATATACCAAGATAATATCTTGAACAATTTATGTTTACTCATTTATTCAGTAAACATGGACAGTCCTGATTATTCATACTCTGTAGATCAACTCGCTTGTCCTCGACCCACTGACATATGCAAAAGATAATCACAAACACAACAGAAATCCCAATTAAGCCTTGAGTGCATTCATGGTCTGAACTCAAAGCGACAAACTATTCTTAAGATCAATCAGTAGATAAAGGGAATATCCGTTGTTATCCTAAGTGATTTCTCTAATGATGATACAATGTTCATTACCCGTAATACCATAAACGTCACATGGATATAATGACACGTATATATACTTGTTATCCCAAGCACTATCTTATGAAGATGTAAGTAACTACGGAACTGTCCCAGAGCTAAGTTTTGTCTCTCGTGCACTAAGTTCCCAGAGCTAAGTTTTGTACCCCCATGCACTATTCCAGAGCTAGGTTCTGTACCCCATGCACTATTCCAGTGATAAGTTGTGTACCCCATGCGCTATCCCAGAGATAAGTTTTGTACCCCATGCACTATCCCAGAGATAAGTTGTGTACCCCATGCACTATTCCAGTGATAAGTTGTGTACCCCATGCACTATCCCAGAGATAAGTTTTGTACCCCCATGCACTATCCCAGAGATAAGTTGTGTACCCCATGCACTATCCCAGAGATAAGTTTTGTACCCCATGCACTATCCCAGAGATAAGTTTTGTACCCCATGCACTATCCCAAAGATAAGTTTTGTACCCCATGCACTATCCCAGAGATAAGTTTTGTACCCCATGCACTATCCCAGAGATAAGTTTTGTACCCCATGCACTATCCCAAAGATAAGTTTTGTACCCCATGCACTATCCCAGAGATAAGTTTTGTACCCCATGCACTATCCCAGAGATAAGTTGTGTACCCCATGCACTATCCCAAAGATAAGTTTTGTACCCCATGCACTATCCCAGAGATAAGTTTTGTACCCCATGCACTATCCCAGAGATAAGTTTTGTACCCCATGCACTATCCCAGAGATAAGTTTTGTACCCCCATGCACTATCCCAGAGATAAGTTGTGTACCCCATGCACTATCCCAGAGCTATGCTTTGTACTCCCATGCACTATCCCAGAGATAAGTTGTGTACCCACATGCACTATCCTAGAGATAAGTTGTGTACCCCATGCACTATCCCAGAGATAAGTTGTGTACCCCATGCACTATCCCAGAGATAAGTTGTGTACCCCATGCACTATCCCAGAGATAAGTTGTGTACCCCATGCACTATCCCAGAGATAAGTTGTGTACCCCATGCACTATCCTAGAGATAAGTTGTGTACCCCATGCACTATCCCAGAGATAAGTTGTGTACCCCATGCACTATCCCAGAGCTATGCTTTGTACTCCCATGCACTATCCCAGAGATAAGTTGTGTACCCCATGCACTATCCCAGAGATGAGTTTTGTACCCCCATGCACTATCCCAAAGATAAGTTGTGTACCCCATGCACTATCCCAAAGATAAGTTGTGTACCCCATGCACTATCCCAGAGATAAGTTGTGTACCCCATGCACTATCCCAGAGATAAGTTGTGTACCCCATGCACTATCCCAGAGATAAGTTGTGTACCCCCATGCACTATCCCAAAGATAAGTTGTGTACCCCATGCACTATCCCAGAGATAAGTTGTGTACCCCATGCACTATCCCAGAGCTAAGTTTTGTACCCCATGCACTATCCCAGAGATAAGTTTTGTACCCCCATGCACTATCCCAAAGATAAGCTGTGTACCCCATGCACTATCCCAGAGATAAGTTGTGTACCCCATGCACTATCCCAGAGATAAGTTGTGTACCCCATGCACTATCCCAGAGATAAGTTGTGTACCCCATGCACTATCCCAGAGATAAGTTGTGTACCCCATGCACTATCCCAGAGATAAGTTGTGTACCCCATGCACTATCCCAGAGATAAGTTGTGTACCCCATGCACTATCCCAGAGATAAGTTGTGTACCCCATGCACTATCCCAGAGATAAGTTGTGTACCCCATGCACTATCCCAGAGATAAGTTGTGTACCCCATGCACTATCCCAGAGATGTATGCTGTCCTTGGTTGCACTCGACTTTCCTTGGGACTGTTGACAGAGCCGCCACAGCAGGTACCTCCCTTGACCACATCGCACTGACGCCCGTGTTGTTGTCGACACAGGCAGCACACCTGGGAATAATGAGAAAACCATAAGGACAACGTCACCGTTTTAGAAAGGCAGTGCGAGTCTCATGGTTGGCGCAGTGACACCCCCAACCCCCCATCCCCAGCTCTCCAGCCTTGCTGATAATTCCACTTGTTTACCACTGGTGTCCGTTGTGATTATCCACTGCGTGTGTTTGGGGAGTGGGGAAACTGTATAATTGTGTAGTGTAACGTACAAATATACTGACTGGAGACATTACGAATATATATATATATATATATATATATATATATATATATATATATATATATATATATATATATATATATATATTTTCCTATGAGTCCACGGGGAAAATGGAACACGATAAGTTCCCAAGTGCACTTTCGTTTAATAATCACATCATCAAGGAAGATACAAGAAATTATGATCCTTTCCAATATATATATATATATATATATATATATATATATATATATATATATATATATATATATATATATATATATTCACACAATATCCCTGAATATCAAACTAGTACGTAAAGTAAATCTTCACAACACCGTTGAATATTGTGAAAGGTGATATTCTTAAGTCAGTCAGTCAGAAAGTCTTAATACTGTGGGAGGTTACAGGACCCTCACACGGGAGACGTCAAGTCTTATGGTCTAATGTGATATCGTATCGACTGAGGATTTCCTTGTTTCCTGCAGTGTTGCAGGGCATCTGGAAATGGACATCTTCCCCAAGATCATCACCTTATAAGTCAGCATCCATGTTGGTCAGTACCTTTATAGGTCACTATTCATCTGGGTTAGCATCCCTGTACGAGAGCAACACACGTTAAGTGGGCGCGCCTGTACGTCAGCACCCATCTGGGTCAACATACCTTTAGGTCAACACTCCTCTGGGGTAAGCATCTCTCTAAGACAGTATCTCTGTAGATCAGCACCCAACTGGTTCATTGCCTATTTAATATTGTGCTATTGAGCATTAGCATCCATCTGGGTCACTGCTCCTCTCGGTCAGCAGTCACTATGGATCAGCACTCTTCTATATCAATACCTCCATGGGTAAGCACTCCTCTAGGTCAACACCCTCCTGGGATAGCATTCCTTTAACTCAGCACTTCTTTATATCAGCATCGTTCTGGATCAGCTGTTCCTATAATATACCTATTTGGTCTACATTCTCATTAGTCATCACACCACTCACTCAGCATACTTTTTTACTCAGCACTACTCAGGTCAACATTCTTTTAAGTCAGCACACCTGCATGGGTCGGCAGTCGTTTTGGTTAGCACCTGTCTTTCTCAACCCACTCAGGATCAGAATTCCTCGAAATCAAGAGGGCCCTGGGTCAGCATCCCTCTGGGTCGCCACTCCTCCAGCTTGGCATCCATGTTCGTAGAAAAACTATCAGAAAACGAGATTTTTCGGAAGTAGCGGCAGCAGAGGAATTGTTAATTAATTTCGCCACGCAATAGAGGTAACTGCTAGTAGTGAGTGGCAGACCAGGATAACAAGCAAGATAAGCTATCCCCTGAAGCAAAGATCTGTCTAGACTTGCTGCTTCATGATCTCTATGTGAGCCAGCACACGGCACCCACCACACCAACCACCACAACCAACACCCACCACAGTATATCACTTAACGTTATTACTTCGAGTGATAACACCGACACTCTTCATGTAAATGCCTCATTTTATCAATAACTTGCCGTGTATCTACTTTCTTCACTTTCAGCACTATTTCATATATCGTAGGTGAAGTGAATTACATTCTTTAGTCGTTGGTAAAGATTTTTTCACGTGTTGAGTTTTCATCTATCAGTTGCGCGTGTCCCCCCGCAGCCTGACACCAACCTGGTTGTCTAACCTTCCAGTGAGTTTGATCCGCTGGCTCTACCTACTTTAGTTATACACTCCCTCACCCTGCCTCCCGAACCCGCGTCTCCATCCAACAATCATTAAGAAACTCCCTCACGTTACCTTGCCCATCTCTCCACCACAACATACTTCTGCTACTGCTCCCTCTCCTTGTAACTTCAGAGGTTTTCTCTGACCGTGTTTGCCCTAACCTCACTCCACCCTCTAACTTACCCACCTCATAGCCTCTCTTTATTTTGTTGATCCACCTATTAACAGGTAAAGGCTCATGGACACAGCTCCTCGTCAAACTACTCTGTCTCCAATTTTCCTCTCCCTGCCTTAACGATTAATTTTTCCCAACCTTAATCAAGCAATGACTTACTAATGCTTCTTTGTAGTATTTTACCCTCATATCTTGCCTCCCCTACTTCCTCGCAATGTGTGTATTACTTAGGTCTTTTGTCTTCGCGCTGTCGCCGTGAGAGAACCTCTTTTGCTTTCACGTAAGTTCTTCGTAAATTTGTTGCTTTACCCATCTGATCTCCACTATCATTCTTAAGTCCACCTTCGTAAAGTTTTCTGAGAGTGTCTTATCCTCTGCTTACTGGGAACACTGTTTCTGCACCATGCAGAACTACGTTTCATTTTAAGCTCTTCACTAACTGTTTCTCCAGCTTCAGTTCAAGCTTGTCTGCGTTCACCCTTTTTGTTGAAAGCCGCTATGCCCATGGCAAGTCTAGTCCACAATCCAGTCTGAACACCGCCACCTCCCTCCAACATCCTCTATCAGACTACCTCACCCATCCTGACCAACTCCCCACATTACAACCTCACATACCAGACACTCGTCACCTTCCATATTCTCTAGCTAGCTCATATCCAACGCTCATTTCGTTACAGTGATATGTAAAGTACTTCCATACCAAGTATTTGACCTTTGATCTCTTCATACAGTCCTCGAGATTCTTAAATCTTTCGCTTGCTCTTTTTGATTGCATTTCTTTCTCATCATTCTCTCTCCATTTTTTTTTTTTTTTTGCCAGATTCACTCCCTTTATCAAGACTGCCACCAGAAGCTTTTACACTGATGCCATCACTGCCACCAAAAGGTTGTACATAGTCGCCAACACTGCCACCAGAAACTGACACACTGACGCTAACACTGCCGACACAGACTAGTATACAGACACCATCACTGACAGTTTGGGTTTACAGACTTTTCTGCAGGACCAGAATGTATTATGAGTATGTTTAAAGTTGGCACCACTTCATAAACATTTCTTCCCCTCCGACATGTTATTTTCAGCATTAGAAATCCTCATCTCATTCGCCATAATTGTATCCATTAAGAATGTATAGAACTCCTTCTCGATATCATTATGTTAAAGTGCATTAAATCTAAAATACCATCTAAAACTCAAAGTCCCTATCCCATCCTTCGATATTTCTTATCTTGTCCTTCCCTTTTTGTATGCCCTTTTGTCACTCTTCCCGTTCCATCTCTTCTTCCCTCTGTCATGGACGACCTTTCACATCCATCTCTTGCCTTCAACCATCCATCCTTCTCTTCTCACTTCCTTCAGGTACGTACATCCATACATCCTTATTTCCCTCCCCTCAGCATCCTGCATCCTCCCTTCTGTATACATCACTTCTCTCTGAGCTCGATCCCTCCTTCACATGTGTTCTTTTCCTCCCTGCTTCCCTCCCTCCACACCCAACTATCGGCCTTCCTCCAGCCACTCTCAGCGTCCTCCCCCCCCCTCATCCTCTGGTGGTGTCTGGAGGCTGTTGTGATAAATCAAATAACGAAGTGAAAGACACCGCCAAGGAGAACCTGCCGGGAGAACCACAGTCGTCACCACCACTGCCGCCGCCGCCGCCGCCGCAACCGCCACCAGCACTTATCCCGTCGCCGCCATCACTGCAGCCACCGCTCATCACAGCCGTAGTCACCTCCACTACACACTCCCCTTCAGTCCTCCCTCACCATCACCCACCTCCTTCATCTTCATTCCTCGCAACTTCCATCGTAAAGTCAATTAGATTATATATATATATATATATATATATATATATATATATATATATATATATATATATATATATATATATATATATATAAAATGTTCATCACACACCTATGCTAAACGGTTAGGATCACCATTCTCACTACCATCACCGTCACCTACTTCACTGTCACCAAATGACTCGGCAAATCATCATCATCTTCCCCGCTTTCATCGTGTCGTTCTTTTACTTACATTTTATGTATACGTCTCTTTTTTCGCTTTCATCATCAATCCCCTCATCATCCTCTTCAAATATGCTTTCATCAGTCCGGCTGCTCCATCGTCATCATCATCATCATCACTATTGTAGGCTGTCATCACTCGAACATGCCTCTCACCATGACTGTTCACTCTTAGCATTATGCATTTAGGAGGCTGTTCGTTTACTCATTCCCTTTCAGCGTATACGTATATAATAAATATAACGTTTCCATTGCATATACTTCTTACATTAGTGTGTAGAAGGAGAGAGTCGACAGTAAATGGGAATGAAAACAAAGTAAGTAGGTTTAGCAGTGGAAAGAGACAGATTAGAGTGTGAGGTTTGAATGGCGAGACCCTGGAGGAAGCGGTTGTTGTACATGCCTTGAATTGGAATGGCAGTGCAAGAAACCACAGAAACTGTAGTAGGCCATAAGACAGGTGATTAAGCTAAGGTTCTGGGTGCACTGGGGAATGTGTGGAGAGAGAGAGGTCACTGGTAGTGAGGGCAAGGATGGTCATGTTTGGTGCTGCAGAAGTCCCGACGGTGTTGTATGGTCGCGAGGCACGGTCTGGAGATCAGAAAGTACGGAAGAAGGTGAATGTGTTGGAAATGAAATGTTCGTAGACAATACATGGTGTCAGGAGGTGCTGATCAAGTGGGAAATGATGTGATAAGAGGGAGATGTGGTAATAAGAAGAGTGTGGTCGAGAGACCTGAATAGGGTGTGCTGAAATGGTTTGGACATAGTGAGAGCACTAACAGACTCCGCCTGCACGAGGCTTGAGTGAAAATTCACCTTTGACGAGGCTGTCACTGGAAGTATAGGTTCGTCAAAGAATTTCTCCAATGGGGTCCATATGTCCCTGCTGTTGGAAGTAGCGCCGCCTTAGGCTGCAGAAGTATTTGGAAAGAAGTCATGGATCAGTTATGAATTATGTATATATATATATATATATATATATATATATATATATATATATATATATATATATATATAAACCATTTACCATTGCATGCCCTAGGATCGAACCTGGGACCATAAGAATGATAACCAGCGACTAAGACAGTTACACCACGATTGGCTGAAAAGTTACCCATCTCAGACCACGTTTTCTGTGATCATCATCGAGATGTCACGTCACTTGACTGATGACTTTTGACCAACGGATAACCCGCCAACACACTGGGTAGGTTTCACTCCACATCGACTCGAAGCACTCCGGCGACATCTATTTAAATCTCGTTGCTTGCCCTGGGATCGAACCCGGTATTATGAGTGATAACCAGTGACTGAAGATCATTATACCACGATAGGCTTAAAAGTTTTCTGTCTCAGATGACGTTTTCTGTGATCATCTATGAAATATCATATGACTGGTGACCTTTGACCAAGTGGTAACACGCCATCACCCTAGGAATGATGATCACAGAAAACGGGGTCTGAGATGGATAACTTTTAAGCCACTGATCGCAAAATAATAGATATTCCTTAACAGTATTACTTATTGTTTACCAAGTTATGAATCACTGTTGTACCGTAGAATGCAGTATATTCCCTCATAATTCACCATGGCAGCTCATATGACTCTCTCACAGTCCCAGTATATTAATAATGACACCGTCCATAATCTCCACAAGTCTGCCCTAATGATCTCTTAATTACTCCATTATCTTCCCAGTGTCTATTATTCAGCGTCAGAACCACAAAGCTCATTCCCATCGGTCGTCACATGTACCCTCTTGGCCATCCTCTTCAAGGTCTTACCCAATATTATCAACATAAATGACTTGTCAGAATCATAAAGGGAATTAAACATTCACCAACTGTGAATACAATGAATACAATCACCGGAGAGGACGATCATCATGCTCATTATGACTCATCATTGTTATCATAATGATTTAATCATCGGGATTCTCCGAGCTTCGTCATTAATGGATCTGTTACTCCTGCTTTCATCGCCGCTGCCGCCTCCTTTCCTGGTATGGGTCGCGCCTTCCTCGTCTTGCGGCACGTAGACACCCACATCAACCAAGGCTGCCTGACGGTACCAGGTATAAGATAGTACTTGAACAATGCCTAATACATCCATACGTACGAGAAATGAACGACCTCCTGATGGACTTATTTATAGTAAAGAAAAAAAAAATTCACCAGACAAATCCTGTGGTTAGAGGCAGAACACCTGACTCAACTGAGAGATACAGAAATGAACACTGCTTGCTAAATGTGTAAATGTGAACACTTGTTACTGCACAATCTATGTATATGTAATAGTAAAGAGCACCTAACCCAGCGCACGAGGAGCTGAAATAGATTGCTAAAACCACTACATGTAGCAGACATAAGAACATCCAATAGTGTAAGAAGAATTACATCAGTCATGAGAGTAACTTACTATGCCATCAACAAAGCAACATGACTTATTCTTACAACACCTGTATGGCCACGTACCTCGGCCTCAACCTTCTCAACACACTTTAAGGCGATGTGAAGAGTAATGCAGGTAAAAGTATCGGCTAAACGCAGACAACAAGAGAAATCCCCCCCACCCCCACCACCCCCGAAAAAAAAAAGTGCACAAGCCACTAGTCCAACAGCTACATATTGAAGCTCTGGTCACCAGTACTACAACATGTGTGTAACCTGATCACCAACATCCTCCCCAACAACATGCATGCCTGCTAACAAAGCTGCATGAGGAAGAGTCGACTGATCATGAAAACAGATGATTTTGTTGCCTGACCTCAACACAGCCCTTGTGATAAACGCTACCTAAACGCCAGCTGAAACTAAAAAAGATACCTTGATATAATATTGAGTTGAATACCTCGTAATCCCATAGACTCCCACTGTCCTTTAGGGCTCCGTCAGCGGTGGACACAGCCGGGACTAACTAGCACATGTGGATTCTGTCACTCCCTTGCTTGTCAGTGACCAAATCGTTACTTTTCTCCTTTTAATCAGATTTTCCTCCTGGATCAACTGTTCGTTGCTTGGAATGTCGATATCGGCTCATGCGAGTGGGAAGCGGAGACTCGAATGTAAAGGGTTCTCTATGTGAGGTGGTTTGGGTGAAGGATACCGCAAGGAAGAGTAAGTAAGGGGAAGGAGAGAGAGAGAGTGTTGAGGCAGACAGTTAGAGGAAGGTGAGAAGAATTAGGTTTAGGAAAAGAGGGAGAGTTAGACGAGACAGTGAGAGATGGTGGTGCTGGACGGTGAAGGATGGTGAGGAGAGGACACTACGAGAAAGAGGATGTATCGAGGAGGGTAGCGGACGTAGTGAGGAAGGGTGAGGTGGGGGTTCACTGAAGGAGGATGAGGGAAGACATATACAATGGAGGCTAATGGCCAACAGCAGCAGCAGCAGCACCTCAGTGGTATGGTGGAATATCACGCCACTTGTACAATATGGGGGTTAGACCCTCGTCTGGCCTTCGAACAACATTCGCTTACCGTGAAGGTGAGGCGAAAGATGAAGTCTTAGTTACATACGTAAAATGTCATCCATGTTTCATCAGAATACTGTCACTGTCGCTAGGTTTATAAGCGGTTGAGTGCCTCGCTTACAATATTCCACCACAACAACGCAGTGTGGCCTACAACCACCAAAGCCTGACGTTCTCACCATCACAGATCCCTCCCCCCTCACAGCCAAGTCCATAGTTAGTGCCACCACCACCACAGCCATACCAGCCACCCTAACCATCGAGCCTCACCCATCCACAATAACAGCAGCCAACCCCCTACTACCACCACCAGCCGCTCCCACCTCACTACCACCTCCGCCACAACAACTACAGCAGCAGCAGGAGGTGGGGAGGAACAAACCGCTCCGACCACACGCTACCACAACGTTATGGCAGCCTCTCAGCCTCAAGTGATATACAACTTCCTTGAAACAATACACACACACACACACACACACACACTTGGTGCCAGCAACCACAAATATAAAAGTAGCTGAAAATATCCACAAATGAAAGTAAGAACAGATCAGATAAGCATCAGTATGTAGGCAACTACAAAAGTAAAAAAATATATATATTTATTCTTGCAATCCCAAGGTCGAAAATAATTCTTTCCTGCAATCCCACGGAGGTGGAAGACGTATGTAATCTATCTCTATTTTCATCTGTGGATCTTTATCACCTGCCATCTTCGTCTGTGTGGCTTCCAGTACTGAGTGCTTCCAGCAGCTGGATATCACAAATTACACCTGGTACAGCGCACTTGGCCTGGCCTGGACAGATGACCTCGTTCAAATACCAACCAATAATGTCTGTATACTATAGTGGGTCTGGTGCAGTCACATATGGCATAAGAGGTACTAAGATCACAGATGGCACAAGATGTGCTAAGATCACAGATGGCACAAGATGTGCTAAGATAACCGATAGCAAAGAGGTACTAAGATCACAGATGGCACAAGAGGTGCTAAGATCACCGATAGCAAAGAGGTACTAAGATCACAGACGGCACAAGAGGTACTAAGATCACAGATGGCACAAGAGGTACTAAGATCACAGATGGCACAAGAGGTACTAAGACCACAGGTGGAACGTACTAACATCATAAAGCATTACAAGGTCATCAACCTCTTGCCTAACAGTTCCTGAGGCAGTTTCCCCGACCAACATACGAAGGTAAGCTACCTCGCCCGCCGAGTTAATTACTCTCTAACGCCCAAGTGTTTACATCCCATCTATGATTACAATCTTCCTACCAGAACCACCCTGCCATCAAGAGGCTAGAAAATAAATTACTGCTGGGGTGTTGGCGTCACTCTCCCAACCAGAACAGCGGGAGTCCGAACCAACTGCCAAAGACCCGCATATATAAAAGGTTATGAACATTCTCCCTCGCTAGACCGTACGACCGGCAGATAATGGATGTTGGTTCGCGGCCAACTTTCCACCGGCACGTGATGCGAATGCATTGTGACAGGTATGCAAATGATGAGGATGCTTGGGGCTTAATTATTCCACTTTCCAAGCCGGAGAAGGCGGTAAAACGCGACGTGATCGCCGTCTGCGAGTCTGGTGGTGTGCGATTGACAATAACATAATGGCGTATTTAAAGAAGCAATAAGGTGTTCAGAAGAGCAATAAAAGCAAATGAGAGAGCGAGATCATTCTCTGGACTACTTTGTGCTGCGCGGGTTTCGATAGAGACATTAAGAGTAACGGAGCCGGGTGTATCACTCCGCCGCGCCCTCAGGCCACCCGCTGAAAAACATTTCAGTTCAGAACGGAAAAAATAAAACACCAATTAATCATACAAACAGACGATTCCACGCGCTTTAAAAACGTCCGAATGGCCACGACGTGTCTGTAAAATTGGTTAACTGAATACGCTTTGACAATTCCTCTTTTCTAATAGACTTCTTTAACGACGAGAGGCATTGAGCGAAGTCCTTCACTCAACCGGGGTCGGGCGGAGCTACCCTCTGAATGGCGAATTAAAAATAATGGCCTCTTAATTAGCCGAAGCCTAGGAAGTCATTACAATTATGGCCAGCAGTTATATTGGGTTTATGGTCTACTTGTGGCAAGTAATGGCACCACCTCCAAACCATTGTCAACAGTAAGTCAATACTTATTTTTTCCCCCTCCAATCTGAAGTACAATTAATATGTTAGAGATTGTTCATCTTGGAGAGACTGGCTTTCTCTTCTGAGCCTGTGATTAGAAGAGGTTATCATCTCTATGAATAATTATTTTGCGTATTAAAACATCTGGTTTATATAGCTTCTGTTTCGTTAACCTCCAGTATTATTTGATTCGTTTGATAATAGACAACGAGTTCTGATGGTTCTAAACTGCTGTTAAACTCGAAGTTGTGTATCACCAGGTATGTTAATATCAGGGGTCGTTAAGCTGTGATGGCCGAGTCGTTAACCTTCTCATCAATTCTTAGAATATTCCTCGTTCATCAGCACTGGTGACGCCCTTTCCTTTCGTTAATCTGGAGAAGTTACATGATCGTTTCTCAAAATCATGAGTTCTGATTTCTGTGATCAAGAAATTCAATCTTGTCTACGTCAAGTTATAACAAATAATTTAAGCATTTCGTGTAACTCCGATTTCCAGTTGTGCTATCTTCTCTTTTTTCTCATTAATCCTCACTGCAGTTTCATTAATCTTGTGCATTAAGTTCTGTCATCTCCAGTGTGCTTAAATCTTAATCTTAATTGCTTTATATCAACTAAGGCTAATTTCTTAATCAGCTCTGACCGTTATATCATTAACTTTAGTAATCATATCGTTAATCTTAATTGTTAACTCCCTTACTCCACCTCTGGGCTTCGTTTATCCCCATCATTGCACTATAGCCAAACTATTATCTTATTTCAAAGGTTATCAAACCTCTCGTACGAAAATAACTCATTAATCGCAAGCGTCTTGGTTATTTTAGAAATTACATTTCGTTAGTCTTGATTATTTTCAACCCAGTGAGTTTGTGTCGTTTGCCACTAGAAAAAATTTCGTTTATCTTTTTTCAGTTTCGAATTATCTTAAACTTTATTTCAAGTCCCGAAATCTTTTATCTCATAAAGTTGCATATTTCCTCCAATTTTGATAACGTTGAACCCAAGGGTTCTTTTCGTTAATCACAGAGTTCACCCTCGTTACGTATCATAATGAGCCTCGCCAGAGAAAGACTGTCTGCCAGGAGCGCCTGATGTGAACCCAACCTTGTAAATTAAGTCATTCTTGTCTGTAAAGAATTCCTAAATTACGTCGTGATGAACAAGTCCTTCCTAAGGTGGAATTGATAAAAATCTTGATCACACACACACACACACACACACACACACACACACGAGCCTCCGTGGTGTAATGGTTAACGCCACTGACCATGAGTCAGCACAGCCCAGCCCAGAGTCGGACCCGCATAGGTTCGAATCCCGGGCGTGGTAGTTTGCCAACAGCCAGCCCAGGTACGCATCCACCCCTTTGGCTGGGATGTGTGTGTGTGTGTGTGTGTGTGTGTGTAATTACAGAGGAGTAAAGACATGATACGTACTTACACGATTTAGAAACGGGGAAATGCGAGTGTAAAACTCTCTCCCATAACACACAAATAGCAATACACCATACACAAAACACACACACAAATCGTGGAGCGCTCCATAGATTTTATGAGTCCCCGTAATACGGTAGTTAGCGTCGCGATCCGCAGTCTAAAGGGCCCTGGTTCGATTTCCAGAGAGGTCTGGTCATCGTCACCTTGTGGCTGGTCGATGAATGTGTACCTGGCGAAAGCTGGGGTGTATGTATGTGTGTATGATACATAAGGATAAGATGTATGTATACCAGGTGAAGAGACGGGTCACACACACACACACACACACACACACACACACACACGCACACAGTAATGTCAGTTTTAGAAAAAATAAATGGGTTGATAGTGCCCTTGACTGCCTGAAAGCTTTTGACACCATGTCACAGGAATTTCAGGCAGGAATAAGGGAGAGACTTCCTTCCATGGAAAATTACCTTAGTATATGGGAATAAGGGACAAATATCGAGAGCTTTCCCGAATTGGTTGAGGTCGCCAGTGGCGTGCTGCAAGGTTCTTTACTGGGACCATTGGTCTTCTTGGTCTGTGTACATTACTTGCCGGAAGGATTGGACTCGTATCTGAATATGTTTGCGGATGATGCCGAGCTCATAAGGGAATTAAAAATGCATGAAGATTGCGTCACCTTCCAGGGGCACCTGGACAAATTACAAAGATGGCCTGGTATTGTAGTTGAAATTTAGCTCAACTAAATCTGGAGAAATGATGATCGAAGATAGTGAAAGAAGACTTCGATTCGAGTATTATCTAAAGGAAAAGAATCTTTCAGGAATCTTTCTGTGTGTGTCGTGGGAGCCTCCGTTGCATCTATCCTGTCGCCAGTTCTCCGCCTCATGAGTATTGTAAGGAGAGAAACTTTTTGATATTGGAGGCTCCAGCCACGGACAAAAATTCACATTAAGGTCGAGCCTCTTAATTGAAATATGAGAAAGGATTGTGAAAGGGAAGGAGAGACAAGGAAGAGTATTTACGAATTTGAAGGAAGTGAAAGACCTGTGTTTTAAAATGTTCCAGGTCATAGTTTTGGCATGAAACTTGTATGTTAAGAAAGACGTAAAGTCGATCTTATATGGCGTCATAGCAGTGGATGACTGAGTGATGAAACTGTTTTTGTTAACAGCAAGTTGAAGTTAAAATGATGTATCACAGTAAGGAAACTAAGGAAAGTTGAGACAGGGAGTAAACGCCAAGGAACAGTTGAAAAACACTCCATTACAAGGGCTGACTCTGTAATCATAAACTTGAGTAGTAAGATATTTGCACAACTTAAGTAAACGGATCGGTAGTTAATCCAGCAATCAGAGAACCACAGAAAGAATGAGCTAAGAAATACGCGTATCCACCAGTAAAATATATGAAGTGAGGAAACACATGAATTGCTTAGAGCAAACAGTTATTTACAGTGATACCATCTGATGACATGCACGCAAACAACGGAAACGAATCAGGTATTTAACTGTCCATTTTGAAGGATGTTGAAGAAGAACGATTCTAGGATGTAGCAGATAACTGTAAAACCTACAAGCTGTGCTAAGTCAGCTAAGGATGGGACGGAAACAGATGTCTAGGAAGTTAGTGTACGTCAATAAAAAATGCAAAGAAAATTCCCATTTTAGGAATGTGACCGACAGACAAAACATAGAGAGAGAACTGGAACCAGATAATGTACTGGCGTTGTGTCCATCATAGTCAAATGTGAGGGAATACCTAAACAATTTCACCTCTCGGCGCCCGAGTATCAAACCTGGGCCACCAAGATTGGTGACCCAGGTTCGATTCTAAGGCGCGTAAGTGCTGAAATCGTTTAGATTGATTTACATGTGAAAAATAAATGCTTTGATACATGTAAGAATATCATTTCCTGCAGTAAACAATGTTTTCTGTAAGCTTACACACAATAACTGTGCTGTAATATCATTAGATTTAAAGAAATAATTTTACTTGCGAATTCTGGATGACTAAACGAGCTGCGGGGGTAAGGCAGTGAGACAACACTGCAGGAGGTATTCTCCACGCCAGGATGTGGTGTTGACCCCATCCCTGTCCATTAAGGCTTCCCGCACTAACCACACTTCAGGAAAATTGACCTGTCTTCAACTTTGTGTTACCTTTTATTTGTTATTTATTACGTATTTGTGATTACCTATTCATATTGTACAAGGAGAGAGTTTTTATTCTTTTTGTTTTTGTTTTTACATTGAAGGCTCCAGTCACGGACGAAAGTCCACATCAAGGCCGGCCCTTAATTGAAATAGAGAGGGAATTATGAAACTGAAAAAGAAAAGACAAGGGAAAATTTTTACGAATTTTTGGGAATGTGAAAAACTTGTCTTTTCAAATGTGACAGGTCATGGTTATTGGGAAAGACATGAGAAGGTAGAGAGTTCCAAAGCTTCGACGTGTAGGCAAAGAAGCAGGTACCAAAACGGCCCTACCCTTGAGTTGCCGATGGTCACACAATAATCATGTGACGCAGCAGCTTGCTGAGTTTTGCGTGGTCTAGCTAGCAGTGTGGATACATTAGCAGCCAGCTCTCGGAAGCAAGAACCAAAGTAATACCTATAGAAGAGGGCGGAAGACAAGGGAGTCAATTTGTAAGTTAGCCAGGGACAGTTTATGAGGGGGACCGCTTTCGACTCTGTCAAGTTAGGGTACAGAGCTAGAACCACCCCAGATGGGAGAGCAGTACTCCATACAAGAACGAATCAGTCCTTTGTATAAACGGAGCTACTGTTCAGAAGAGAAGTTTCGACATCTAAACTGGGCATCCAGTTTCTTAGAGGTAGACTTAGCTATCATTGTAATGGCAAGAAGTGGAATTACAGAACGGTCAAAGGAGAGACGAGGGTTTAAGAGTTTTCGATAGAGAGATGGGTAGAAATTGAGTCTTGGATGCATTAAACTTAACAAGATGTTGTGTACCCCACTGAGATATCCTGTCTGAGTTTATTGAGGAAGCTGTGTCAAGAGATGCAGATAGAGTGAGAGAAGAGGGAGCAGAATTGAAGGATGTGGATAAATACACTGTTGAGTCATCAGTGTATGAGTGCATTGGGTTATTTGAGGAGAGGAAATCGTTAAAAAAAGAGGAGAAAGAGTGTAGGGGAAAGGACAGAACCTTTAGGAACACCGCCGTTGATGGAGAAAAGGGGTGGAGACTGATCCATCAACAACCACAGGGATAGATCGGCCGGAGAGGAAGCTAGATATCAAGGGGCGAAGTGAGAGAGGGAAACCAGAGGAGGGGAGCTCAAGATGAGACCCCGATACCACACCCTGTCAAAAGCCTTCGATATTTCAGGGCATATACATATGACTCTCCAAAATCTTTCAGGGATGATGGCCAGACATTGATAAGATAGGAAAGAATATCACTAATTGATCTCGGTTTACGGAAGCCATGATCGTGATCAGAGAGAAGACTGTGATTTTCGAGGTGTTTAAGGATATGGGAGTTGAGGAGGTATTTAAAGACTTTGGAAATGGTAGATGTCAAAGCAAGAGGACGATAGTTAGAGGGGTCAGAACGGTCACCCTTCTTAGGAATGGGATATATCAAGGCATGTTTCCCAAGAGAAGGAAAAGTTTTTGGTATTCAAACAGAAGCAGAACAGACGAGCAAGCACAGGTGCAAGTTCAGAGGCACACTCTTTCAGTACACGGTGATGGATGCCATCAAGACCATAAGCCTTGCTTGTGTCCCGAGAAAGAAACGCTTTCGGACTGTCCGAAAAGAGATTACGGGAGGAGGAGCAACAGGGAATGAGGGAATATCAAAGTCATCCAAGGTGGAGTTAGAGGAGAAAACGAGAACCAGAGGGAGTCTGCTTTGTCAACGAGAGAGAGAGAGCAATAGCACCGCCAGAACAGAAAAGTGAAGGAAAGGTGGAGCGACAGAAGTTGTAGATGCTCTTAAGGTTTAGACCAGAAAGACCTATCAGTGGATGGCGAGGAGAGGTTATCGCACTTCCTTTGAATAAAGGAACGCTTCGCCTTACTGATAACGTGCTTTCAGCGATTACAGATAGTGCTAAAAGCTGAATGGGAGCCAGAGGAAGGAAAGTGTCCCCAAGCCCGATATGCCTGATTCTTTGCCTCAATTGCCTCAGAACAGGAAAGGTTGAACCATGGATTGGATGAAGTAGTAGTCTTGGAGGAAGAGGGGATAAATGCCTCCATTCCTGCAAGAATAACCTCTGTTATGCGTTTGGCGGTGACAGAAGCATCACCACATAAGTGATAGTAATTTTCCCAAGGAAAGTCAGAGAAGAAGTTACGTAAGTTATTTCAGTCAGCTTTGTTCAGGTGCCAGTATTTACGCTTAGGCGGGGCTGCTGGAGGAGGAGGTGCCGGTAGAATAGATACATTTATGAGAGTGTGATCAGATGGACCAATTGGAGGCGAGATTGTGTATTTACAGCGAGATGGACGAAAGGTGAAAAACAAATCCAGAATATTAGGCGAGTGGTCACAGTGGTCAGATATATGGGTAAGGTGGGAGATGATTTGCTCTGAATCATTGAGAATGGAGAACGTGAGGGCTTCGATCCTTCCACCATCCATGTAAGAGGAATTCAACCATTTCCTATGGTGATCGTTGAAATCTCCAAGGTAGAGGATCTCGGCTTGCGGGTGAGAGGATGTCACTGTATCATGGCAGGAGTTCAGATAGTCGAAGAAGGATATGAAATTTGTAAAATTAGGAGGGATAGGCGAAACAAGAGGACAAGTGTGGTAGTAGGGAGACAGACTTTGAGCCACATAACATCAAAGTTTGGAGACTCAGGGTTGTTGAGGCGTGCAACACGTGTGATTATGTTGGTATAAGCACAAACACCGCCTTTGAACCGGAATCGTGAGTGGAAGTTATAATTAGACATGAAAAAGGGACGAGTGAGATCATCATCAGATAACTGTGTCTCAGAGAGAAGTAAAATATTAGGAAAGGTACTAGACAGATTGTGTTCAATTGAGGAGAGATTACTAGAGAGACACGAATGTTGGTATAGTGAATAAAAAAAGAGGAAGGTCTCACACAGAGGGAAAGGTCGTGGAAGTGGCCGATACTTCTACTGCCAGAGCCCACCCTCTCATTGGCATTAGAGTCAGGTAGAAACCCGGAGATTTTTAGCACTACATGATGCCGGGGATTAGGGGCCATAGATTTGAAGGATACTTATAAATGTGTGAGCGAACAGGAATTGGCAAGAGTACTTATGTGAAAAAGTCATGATGATAAGCAAGGTTTCATTTGGTGTGTGGTGCTTGTAAGATTGTAGGACTACTCCGGTAGTCCCGTTTTGATGAGACAGAAAGTAAAACCAGCAATCCTGACATGAAGAGTGTAAGATGGTTCCGGACACCACTTTAACGCTCCTCAGTCAGGACTGTAGTACCAACCTGGGCAGCTGTTGTCAACAACCTATCACCCAATCTGTTCAAACCTTCCTACTATCATATACATTTTTGAGCTACTGTATGCTGTCTTATTCATCTACGTTTTCTCTTATTGCAAAAGGAGGTTTTCCATTCTTTCTGGAGATGCTGCTTTATGTAGCCAGGAACATCACCACAGGTCCTGATGGGTGATGGTTGTAGTGCTGGTGGTCAGAAACATCACCACAGGTCCTGGTGGGTGATGGTTGTAGTGCTGGTGGTCAGAAACATCACCACAGGTCCTGGTGGGTGATAGTTGTAGTGCTGGTGGTCAGAAACATCACCACAGGTCGTTGTGGGTGATGGTTGTGGTGCTGGTGGTCAGAAACATCACCACAGATCGTTGTGGGTGATGGTTGTGGTGTTGGTGGTCAGAAACATCACCATAGATCGTTGTGGGTTATGGTTGTGGGGCTGGTGGTCAGAAACATCACCACAGATCGTTGTGGGTGATGGTTGTGGGGCTGGTGGCCAGGACGTCAACACAACACTCGCAAATCACTCAAACTACATACATCAAGAAAAACCGACCTTGCCCACATGTCATTCATAGTAGGGTGTATCTTATTTCACTTTACAAGATCGTACAAGTCATTCACTCCGGAGTTATACATAAGGTTGTGCAATGTATATACTAGGAGAAATGCCAGTTACGACCATGTACAGGAAGAGAGGCTGATAACCAAATACCAGGTTCAAGATTGGAAAATACTGGACCTACACTTCACCATCTCAACTATGCCTCGGATAATTACAGACACAGGTCTGCATTCTTGACCGCAGCTGATGAGAGCCACAGGCTATGGTCCTCTATGGCAGCTGTGGAGATACTGCATCTGACAGCAGCCAGGCATTGTGTTTCTCTGTGTCTGCCGTGGCCACAGATATCAGTAACAGTGGCACAGCACAGCATACTCCTGTCTCCATATATTGCATTACTCTTGACTTGTCGTGTAACGTGTGTGGCTCCTGCAGATGTGTGCGTAACTGTACATTTAGAATGAACGGGATATATTGTGTATACAATAAGGTGTGTGTGTGTGTGTGTTATTTTTTGTGTGTGTGTGTGTGTGTGTGTCTTGTGTGTGTGTAGTGGGAAAGCTGCGAACACTTTCTTTTAACAGTACGAAGAAAGCTTTGCACTCGTGGAGCCTCACCTTATAACTTCTGTTTCTATGAGAAGGACTTTTCATTTTCCGAAGTCAAAGCCATCATCACTTTGTTCCTTTTTACTCTGTATGTTCATTACTTCCGTTGATGAAGATATAATAACGCACATCCTTCCTGACACTTTTCTTATCCAGTTTCCAGTTAAGCCTTTCAGAGTCGATTTCTCTGGATTATAACGTACTGGTCACTGTTAATGTAAACATAACTTCTGTGAAATTTGGAGGTGGTTATCGTGTCCCTCCTTCCTGAGTAGTTCGAAGACTTTCTTTCCTCTTCATAAATACATTTCACTCAAATCTGGCGCCAGCCTCGGCACGTTCCATTGGACCTTCTCTCGTTGTTGTGTGTTTCCTGAAATGTGGAGACCAAGCCGGTGATTTGTATTATGGTGAAAACTTGATTATAAATTATGTAAATTTTCTGTAACTTGCAGGCAGTTTTGTGACTGATCAGGATACGGCTTGCATCTCTCATGACTCATGCATTTTATTGGCTCCTTTTTTCTTTAGCCTTAAATTCTGACGTTTGATACCAGTGCTTTCCATGTTCCACTCCTGTTCCAGTTCGTCTGCACTAGGAGTTCTGAGACGGGGTAAACTCACTTTGAAACTCAACCCCCAGCTCGTACGTCGGCCACCTCCTCAGTCTCGCCATCTGATCCTTTCCTCGGAGTTTGACCTTGATAGATTTATGAGAACAGTCGGGAGTTCGCCTCAGACTTCTCTGTTGTATTTCTTTCCTTCTTCATTTGCATCACTTATTATTCTAATGTGGTCATTCCGAGCCTTCTTGTACCTTATGAATGCTGTCTTACTGTTGTGTCTTGATAATCTGTCCCTCAGACTCCCTGTTCAACCACTCACTATAACTGTTCTTTCCCCTCTCTTCACTCCTTGCTGCTGGTACTCACTTTTGTATATCTTCGTTGTAGAAATCATAGAACCTATGGTCACCCAGTTTTTGAAAACATGACGACCTCTTCCCAAGCTGTGGCCCCGAGTTTCCGGGCTCCTTCATGTCCTCGAAGTTTGTTTCCTTGTGCTGTCTTCAGCTGATCTGGGTGAGCTTTACTCCATTCAGGCGCTGTGTCTCCCGTAGTTGTATTCCATCTTGAGCACTGAAGAGTCACCTCTCGGTAAGAGACCTGCAGGAAGGGTGTTTTCATTTCGATAGTCATGATACCTGACGGTAAACTGGTGACTCTGATCATCATCATCATCACTAAGATAAGCTGGGACAAAATCCTTTTCTGTTCACATTCTTGGAACTTTCGCCCCTCCTCATCCCCAACGTCACCCCATGCATTCTCTACATCACTTCTCCCCAGCCACCTCCCCTACATTTCCTCCCCCTCCATCCCCCACAACACTCCTTCCCTGCACTTCTCCTTACATTACTCCTCCCCTTCCACCTCCCATTCATTACTCTTCCCGTCCCATCTCCCTACATCACTCCTCCACCTTCCATGCATCCCCTCCTCGCCTCCCCTATGCCACTCTTCATCCTCCCTCTCTCTATTTCCCTCCTCCCCGCCACCCCCTTTGTATCATTCCTTACCTTAACTTCATCCTCCTGAATCCATTCCCAGACATCACTCTCTTCCTCTTCCTCCCCCTTGCGCCCCCTTTCCAGCCACAGTCATCCCTTCCCCTTGCAACGCCCTCGAAGCAGCCGTCTACCCTGTGGGACTGACCGCCTCCGCTGACCAACACGTAATGATGAACAATTAGCGGTTACGATTTACCGTGATAAATCATCACACACGCAGACACCGCTCCCCCACCAGCACACGGCTCCCCCACCACCACCAGCACACGGCTCCCCCACCACCACCAGCACACGGCTCCCCCACCACACCGCTCCCCCACCACCACCACACCGCTCCCCCACCACCACCAGCACACGACTCCACCACCACCAGCACACTATCCCCCACCTACCAGCACACGGCTCCCCCACCACCAACACACGGCTCCCCCACCATCACCAGCACACGGCTCCCCCACCACACCGCTCCCCCACCACCACCAGCACACGGCTCCCCCACCACACCGCTCCCCCACCACCACCACACCGCTCCCCCACCACCACCAGCACACGGCTCCCCCACCACCACCAGCACACGACTCCACCACCACCAGCACACTATCCCCAACCACCAGCACACGGTTCCCCCACCACACTGCTCCCCCACCACCACCAGCACACGGCTCCCCCACCAGCACACGGCTCCCCCACCACCACCAGCACACGGCTCCCCCACCACACCGCTCCCCCACCACCACCACACCGCTCCCCCACCACCACCAGCACACGGCTCCCCCACCACCACCAGCACACGGCTCCCCCACCACACCGCTCCCCCACCACCACCACACCGCTCCCCCACCACCACCAGCACACGGCTCCCCCACCACACCGCTCCCCCACCAGCACACGGCTCCCCCACCACCACCAGCACACGGCTCCCCCACCACACCGCTCCCCCACCAGCACACGGCTCCCCCACCACCACCAGCACACGGCTCCCCCACCACACCGCTCCCCCACCACCACCACACCGCTCCCCCACCACCACCAGCACACGGCTCCCCCACCACACCGCTCCCCCACCACCACCACACCGCTCCCCCACCACCACCAGCACACGGCTCCCCCACCACCACCAGCACACGACTCCACCACCACCAGCACACTATCCCCAACCACCAGCACACGGTTCCCCCACCACACTGCTCCCCCACCACCACCAGCACACGGCTCCCCCACCACACTGCTCCCCCACCACCACTAGCACACGGCTCCCCCACCACCAGCACACGGCTCCCCCACCACCAGCACACGGCTCCCCCACCACCAGCACCCGGCTCCCCCACCACCAGCACACGGCTTCCCCACCACCAGCACACTATCCCCCACCACCAGCACACGGCTCCCCCACCACACCGCTCCCCCATCACCAGCACACTATTCCCCACCACCAGCACACGGCTCCCCCACCACCAGCACACGGCTCCCCTACCACCACCACACTCTCCTCCACCACCAGCACACGGCTTCCCCACCACCAGCACACTATCCCCCACCACCAGCACACGGCTCCCCTACCACCACCACACTCTCCTACACCACCAGCACACGGCTTCCCCACCACCAGCACACTATCCCCCACCACCAGCACACGGCTCCCCCACCATACCGCTCCCCCATCACCAGCACACTATCCCCCACCACCAGCACACGGCTCCCCCACCACCACCACACTCTCCTCCACCACCAGCACACTCCCCTCCACCACCAGTACACGGCCCCTCATCTAAATACTGTCCTTTGCCACCGTCATCCCCCATCATCATCATCACCATCCAACCCCATTATCAACACCACAGCTTCACGTCCGCTGCCACCGTCAGGTCGCTGTCAGTATCAACCCATTCCCACATCCCAGTATGATGGCCGTCCTTACTACACCCGCTCCATCGGTATTAATTCTCCCGTTACCACCATCGCCACCACCATCACTGATATTAGTAGCTACCACCCACGGCCGTCGAAACCAGTGGCGTCCTCACCAACTGCCCTTCCCACCACTTCTCCTCCTCACCACCACCATCACCCTCACTCACCAACACACACACACACACACACACACACACACACACACACACACACGCCTTACCAGTAATGCTATTATCACTGCTTCATACCACCGCATCACCGCCAACACCATCACCGTCTCCGTCACTGCCACCATCAGCTCTCACTCTCATCTCTGCCTTCACCATCACCAGTGACCCTGACCAGCACCACCCCTCCTCACCACTACTTCGCAAAATCACCATCATCCTTATCATCCACTGCCTGGTTCTGCCACCACCACCACCTCATAACTACCCTTACCAATCCCTCAGAACGACCAGTTGTCATTACGACTACCACCCTTTACACTTTGACCACCCCCGCCCCGTCCTCACCTCTCCTCACCAGCAGAGCGCCTCACCATTCTCATCGCTAGCTCTCACCTCCATTGCCCCCCCACACACACTAAGACTTGTTATCCTTCACCACCAGGACCCTAACACCATCCATCCCTCATCACCATCACTGCCCTCCACCAACACCACCTCCACATCATCACCACAGCTCGTCACCGCCTTCAACACCGCCACAATCGCCACTACCATTAGCATCATCTTACCACCACCTTGCATTACCATATAAACCACATCCCCTGCAGTACCAACTCCAACCTTCACCATCACCACTGTCGCTCATGAGAGCATCACCACCATCCCCCAACACTTTTCACCACCACCATCACCATCACTGCGCATACCCTGACCATAACCATCTCCACCACTACCCAACCCATCATCCCCCCCTCCCCCCCCTCACATCACTACCACCCCCCCCCCACACTATCACCATCCCTAACACTATCAACCCCCCACCCCCCCACCCCCACCATTCAGTGCCTCTTCTGCATTTTTACTTAGCGAAATATGGCGACAAACCAATACTTTGGTGCCGGGCTAGCCGACCGCTATGCTAATGTGATGACAGTAGCCATTACCTGCTTTACGAGAGCTATAGATAAGGTTTAATTTCCCTGTCGCCCGAGATAAAACTGCTCTGTATAAACTCTCCAAAATATGGGATGAAATATTAGCTATAGCTATAAGATGGCGTGCCTCGTATGGAAATGTGCCCAGATTTGCAAATGTGACCCTTAGGATCTCAGTCTCCATGGTCGCTATTAGCCAAGCACTCAGGCACAAAAACTGGTGTATATAAACTGGGAAAAAATATGGAGGTGACGTGGTATTTAGCCCGAGTGTGGGGTTAGGCACCTCCTGTGATGAACGGCAACGCATTAGCGCCCTTGGGAACCCGGGGCGTTAGGTTCAGCAGATCCCAGGCTCGCTCGCCCAATAGGACCTCCTCCTTTATATAGGGCACAAACTACCCTCACTCGGCAGCAATTACAAGCTGGTGGTAGTCCAGCTTATCGTCAGAATCACGGCGCCCGGCGATTAGTGGCGTCCTGCAGCCGGTGTCTGACCTGGAGATAATGTACCGAGGCGGAGGGAGGAGAGGGGGGCAGTAAAAGTACCCCCCATTTAAATTCTGACACACACACACACACACACACACGTCGGGCGGGCTCCTGTCAACACTACTGATGCTCACTACATTAATTCAGCATAACTTTATTAGGGGCAGACAAAACTACGGCTGCTGACGCGATCATGGCACGACAACATTGGTTGAGTCTCGGACACACCAACTCTGCTTGAAGCTTCAGACTGTGGAAACAATGACTCAGTAACAATACCGACACTTTATGGCATGTGGAATCAAGATTCTAGCAGTCACAACTTTAAGAAAATTGAAAGACTTTCTGAATAATCGAATGAAAGAGATTATAATGACCAGAAACACGCTCTCGCAGAAAATGGTATTGATAATAATGATGATGATAATGATAATGAAATGATCATGATGTATTGTAAATGCTTACAAGAGGAATACAACAGACGATTCTGTTGTTCTCTGTTACTCCCCGTCGTCCGGGGGAGCTCCATACAAGACTAACGTGTCACACAGTCACCAGGTGTGCCAGACAGTGGGAGGGTCAGCTCAGACGGGAAGATGGTGGGTGTGGGGTAGAAGAGGCGCATCGTTAACACAGACTAAAACATCCAAGCTTCACAGGCGACTGGCAAGGATCGTAAACTCTATTCATAAAAAAAAAAAACAAGGTGTCTGTTTATGCTAAACAAGATTAAATGATACAAGACCACGAACGCTTATGTACACACACACACACACACACACACACACACACACTTTCTGGGATATGAATTTTTAACCAATGGTCATCCTCCGATTACTTTGTTACTAACATGGAGGTCACTGCTGCAAGTGGATAAAACAGTGGTTTTAGTCGAGGTCGAGACATGTCCTCAGTTGCTTCCTGCACGTTATTGTATGATTACATGTAACATGTAAGTGGCCGAATATAAAGACAACGAAACATTCCATGGTACAGATGACAGACCTCGGATCATCCTGATGTCTTCGTGGCATCTGATCTGGCAACAGATTCAATATAATCGTCGTATATAATCATACGTATCACTGTTCATTAATCATACGTAGCGCTGTTAAATTAATCAACAAGGACTTATTATCACTGAAGATTGAATGAAATTGCATTAAGTTTTTGTCATGTATTTTACGCACCATTACTGGCCTGACTGACAGATTCCTTTTTCTTGTGTCATTCGTCGTAACTTTAGCGAATCTCCACCAGAACTCAGAGTTTTAGTCCATATCAGTAATGGTAACGCTAAAGTAGGGAAACCAAATCAAAAAACCAAAACCTAGTTTTTACGGTTTGAAAAATGCGTTCTAATACATGTAGCAAGATGAACGTTATCTTTTTACTATGTTGAAATGCGTATGTTGAGTTTATAAATAGGTGATGAACGAAGCGAGGGTTTCATAACTGTGGGTCAAAGAGGTTAACATTCTAAACTGCTGGAGGTCCTATGAACACCATTCATCCAATGACTCTGGTTGACACTTGATATATTTACTTACGTGGGTACAACATAAAGGTGTTTCCTCCCAAGGAACAATTCACAATGGATGCTCATAACTGGGCGGGATATGGACGAGAAAGGCTGGTATATTGGAACTCGTTCCACGACCAATAACTAACTAATGAACATAATGCCCTGCACCATATTCCACTGTAACCCACTGATGCTGCCTTTGCTGTGAGACTTAACTGGGTAAATAAAAAACCCCGACAGACGAGGAGCAAAAAGTGATAATGATACCTCACCTGGGCCTTCGGCTCAGGTGAGCTGATAGACAACTATTAAGAGGTGGAACAGTAGGGTGCAGGCAAAAAGAGGGGGAGTTTGAGGGAAGGTAAAGGGGTGCAGGTGGGAGTTACGTGAAAAGGTGAAGCAGGAAAGTGTTGGAGGAAAATGTGAAGAGGTTGAATAGGAAGGTAAAGAGACATTAGTGTAGAAAAGTTGAACAGAAAGAGAGAGAGAGAGAGAGAGAGAGAGGGGAGGAGGGGGCAGAGATGCCAAAGAGTGGAAGCAAACGGAACAAAAGGACAAAAGAATATGACAATTTGTGGTAGAAGAAGGGAGATGCAAAATATTGGCGAAATAAAGAGCGAGTAAATAAGAATAAATGGAATACAGGGTGGCTTATTAAAGGTATAAAATTATAAAGATGATGCAGAAATGTAAGATATGATTCATCTGGTAGATAAACTATGAGGAAAATATGATAGAAAAAAATATACTAGATTTCAACATAAAGAAAGAAGAAACAGAAAAAAAATATATTTAATTTTATTATTATTATTATTATTATTATTATTATTATTATTATTATTATCATTATTATACTTTGTCGCTGTCTCCCGCTTTAGCGAGGTAGCGCAAGGAAACAGATGAAGGAATGGCCCAACCCACCCACATACACATGTATATACATACACGTCCACACACGCACATATACATACCTATACATTTCAACGTATATATATATATATATATATATATATATATATATATATATATATATATATATATATATATATATATACAGACATACATATACATATATGTATATAATTCATACTTGCTGCTTTATTCGTTCCGTCGCCACCCCACCGCACATGAAATGACAAACCCCCTCCCCCCGCACGCGCGCGAGGTAGCGCTTGGAAAGGACAACAAAAAGATACCAAGCGAAGATTTTAAGAAATAAAGCAGTACCAAATACAGTAGTTGGCCAAGACTCGTTGGAGGCACTAGGAACTCTTACTAGTATAAGCCAATGACAACCTACAACGAGGGAATAATTTTAAGCCGAAATACTAAGTCCTGAAAAAAAATATGTAGTAACAGCCAGGAAGCAAGCCAGTATCGTTATGTGGAAGTGTGGTAGAAAGAACGATCTTGGGTGGAGTTCATACATACTGGGCCTCCGGAGCCACAGACAAAGCTGCTGTGCGCTAGACACGTTGGGATTCTTTGTGCTTGAACCCGTATACCTCGACCTTGACTTTGACTTAATAAGACCAAAAATAGTTCCCTGATTCCTGACGTGGAACCTTTCCAAAGAGTTCAGTAACTGCTTCTGATGACAGTTATGTTCAGAGATCCTTAATATAACATATATGTGTGTGATGAACCAACATAGTTTGAATCGTTTCGACAACCTACAACGAGGGAATAATTTTAAGCCGAAATACTAAGTCCTGAAAAAAAATATGTAGTAACAGCCAGGAAGCAAGCCAGTATCGTTATGTGGAAGTGTGGTAGAAAGAACGATATAAGGTCCTACCGTAAATGTAATAGCGGGAGACAACCAAGTAACTCAGGGAAAACCTAAGAATACACTCGAATTCCTGGAAAGATTACAGGTAAACAGGCGAGCAAAATGATACGAACAAAGTAAAACATGAAAATATGCAGGGAGTGTACAAGCATGCGAAAAGCATCAGAAAAGCAAGGAAGACAGACGGGTGTGAAGGAAGGAGAGACGAAGACAGAGTAGGAGGAGGAGGGAGGCGTAACTCGGTAGCTGACCGGCACAAGCGATAACCGGCATAAACTAAACTCACATGCAAATCCGGTCTAACCCCCAAATGAGGGCAGCGGAGGCGGACGCTGCAGCGGTGGCACGCCTGCCCTCCACCAGTCCTCCACTCCCGCCTCCCTTGTGGTCTTGCGGTTCATTACAACCATTACATGTGGTGGAGATGGTTTCATGTGGGAATATGGGGGTCGTGGAACGGTAGGGAGCCGGGGGGTGGGATATCTTGGGCTACTGTCGGTCACATTGTATTCACTAGGCCTGTAGAATATTCACAAACCTAGGGTATTCGTCCGAGCAGGAGCGTTTATGAATGTATGTCAACTTTGGTTGCCCTCCTTTCGTGCCACTTCCGCTCGGAGGTTTGTGTTTACGTCCCTGGAGGCTCCAGACATTGGTCTGTGTAGACGGAAACCATTAGCCAGATGCTGTAATCTCGGCAACACAGATATAAGCCATACATTGTTATGATGATTAGAAGAATTGTAAGAAGTATCAATTTTTGATGGGTTTACCTAATTTATGCTTGTAAACACAGAGGCTGTCGATGTATTTGGCGTCAGGTCAATGATCAAACTGCTCGTTATGACCTATTTTCGCTTTTTTTTTCCCGCCAAACACCAGGCAAACGTCCACACCTCAGTTCTCCTCTGACCTCGCTTGAGACAAGTAGTGCTAGCGTACTCGAAGGCTTTGGTGACGCTTATTTGAAATTAACAACGTTGAGTTCTGTACGTTTTAAATTTAAAGCTGTCCTCCGGCATGAGTTTGTGTGCGAGATAGTTCCTTTACGTCACTATCACGAGAAAATTGATGTTATTCTCATTAAAAAACATCCAATAAAATGAGAAACATTAATCGTAAAAGTTTAATCGTTTCTGCAGATAGATACATTTTCGATAAAATCCTGTGAATGTGTACTCTGACCGGGTTTACGTATTTGTTGGAAAATGGAAAAGGTTGGTAAATTTTAAGTGACTGAAAGTTATAAGCTTGGAACAACGCTTTTCCATCACAATATGATAGATGCAATGCGTGGAAAAGGCGAGGAGCAGCGGAGAAAATGCTCTGGGAGTGTCGTAGTTTGAATGCTTCATTGTGATTAACTTATGAGCCTCCAGACGTTCTCGCTCATGATTTGTTTTCTGGAAGCTTCAGTGGGCGGGTTTAGAGAAACAAAAGTGAAAGATTCAAGCGCCGTGGTACTGTTAAGAAAAGCTTTCTCGCAGAAGGATCAGCGCAAATGTAATTGGAGAACTTGAAAGATGGCGGCAGTGGATAGACACCAGTGGATGGAGAGGATGAAAGGACTGGAAGCAGTGGATGGACATTTCTGAAGGTAAGTAGCATTTAGGTGGGTAGTTTGGACGGGATGACAGAAGTGGAGTGGGTATTTTGTAAGCGTTATCAGCAGTGGGTAGTCGAAAGATTCCATTGGAAGAAACAACTACACAACTAGGAAGGGTTGGGAAAATTGGTTAGATAACTCGGAAGCGTTGGGACAAATCGGAAGGGTTGGCAGAAGTGGCTGTACATTTCGGAAGGGTTGGCAGCAGTAGTTTGACGACTCGGAATTGTAGGCATCGGTGTGGACAACTTCAAAGAGTTAAAAGCAGGAGATAGACATGGCGGGAGTAAGTAGACAGTTAGGAAAGCTTGGATGCAGTTAGTAGATAATACATGTTGGAATAGAAAGTTGGGAAATCGCAATTTTTGAAATTCATACAACTCGCGAAAATGGGCTTAGCTTACGATATAAGGATATTTCGATGAAAAAAAAAGTAATACGAACATGAACATATTAGCCCTTGTTAAGAATTTTTGAAATCATTACACTTCAGTTTGCAGCTTTCTTAGGGGCATGGCGCTTAGAGGTATATTGAACTTACGCATGCGCAGTTTGGTCATGACGTCACATTCCAATATTTAGAGCTGTTTAGTGAATATTCTTCAGTGTATGATTATGCAGTTACCGATATGAAATTTTATGAAATAAAAAAGTTCATAGACAAAAATACTGTACAAAAGTGTTCATATTGTAAAGTGTTCATATGTTTTTTTGTGTAATTCATGAGACACTGAATTTACTTGTACTGTGCAAGGAGGGAGGTTTTCACTCGTGAGGTTCCATGTTTATTATTTGTTTATTTTTGTATTTTCGTAATTATTGCTTTCGTAACTATTTACACTCAGCCAGTGACGTGACATTGTTTTTGTTCGTGCATTGTCCACTCAAAAGCTTGTGAAAGGATTAGAACTAGCTTTATGTATGGTCAGCCGTTTTCTTCCGTACTTTTATTCTCCAAGCTTCAAATATGCGTAAGATCGGCAGCAGTAGGGTGGAGAACTCGGAAGGGTTGGCAGCCGTGGGGTTGACACAGTTCGGAAGGGTTGGCAGCCGTGGGGTTAACACAGTTCGGAAGGGTTGGCAGCCGTGGAATTGACAACTCGGAAGGGTTGGCAGCCGTGGAGTTGACAACTCAAGAGGGGTTGGCAGCCGTGGGATGGACATCTCGGAAGGGTTTGCAACAGTAGATGAACACCTCGGAAGGCGCGGCAGATGTGATGAAGGTTGGGAGGGTTGGCATGAAGACGTAAGACATTGGGGAATTGATAGTTTTGCCGTTGTTTAATCCATGAAAATGTGCATGGCCAAGGAGGGAAAAATATAAAGAAAATATATGAGCATAGTAAGACTTCGTCTGTTATAAAGTTTAATCAAATGTTCAAGTTGCAGCCATGACGTAGTATCTGACCCGGGAGGTAGTGTGATAGAAAATTAGAAACTAATACGAATATGAACATGTTAGTGTTTGTTAGAATGTGATATTATGATTACACAGTTGAGGGTGCAGCCATCATGTATAGTCATGACGGTGAGGGCTGTTTCGAACTTGCGCATGTGCAGTTCGAAGACATGACGTCACGTTCCAATATAGGGCTGTTCTATATAGAATTATGGAAGTGCTGATATTGAATTCTATAAATTATAGAAATTTATAGTCGAAATATATACCATACAAACGTGTAAGTTTGTGTAATTCCTTAGATATTGTAAATATTAATTTGTTACAACTGTACGAGTGGGAGTTTTACATTCGTGGGTTCCCATTTCTGTCAGGTATGTCTGTTTTTGTATTGCTTACGTAATTATTTACACTCAAATTTGTTTGAGTGACATTGTTCGTGTTCATGCCCTGTGCACTTGGAAGAGTTGGCAGCCGTGGGTTGACAATTCCGAAGGGTTGGCAGCCGTGGGTTGACAATTCCGAAGGGTTGGCAGCCGTGGGTTGACAATTCCGAAGGGTTGGCAGCCGTGGGTTGACAATTCCGAAGGGTTGGCAGCCGTGGATGGACGACTCCGATGGGTTAGAAGCAGAGGATGGACAACTTTTAAGGGTTTGCAACAGTAGATGATAGATGAACAACTCTGAAAGTGTGGCAGATGTGATGATGTTTGAGAGGGTTGGCATGAATCAGGGAATAACACAATACGTTAGACATTGGGAAATTGATATTTGTGCTGTTTGTTTAACCTATGAAAATGTGTATGGCCTTGAAGGGGTACAAATATGATTTAATAAAGTGATATGAACGTAGTGATCTTTCTTTTAGATAAAAAGTTTGGTCAAATAAAGTTGCAGCCATGGCATAGTTGTATCGGATAGGACCATTTTCAGTTTGCGCATGCGTAAACTTGTTATGAACTCTGTAATGAATATTGTTGTTCAGTATGTTAACCTGCAGGTACTGATAATAGAATTTATCAAAAGAATAAGAAAGCAGTTCATAAACGGAGTACATGCGGTATTAAGACAATGTGGTCAATTGCCTACAATATTTGTGATTTCCGTTATGTACTTTTCGAGGAGGGAGTTGACGCTCGTGAGCTCCCATTTATATTGTGGTTGTCTTATCATATGGGTTATGCATCGTCTTCTTCATTGTCTATGTCTTCTTCAGTATCAATGTACATTTATTCATATGAAAAATCAGTCGAGTGACAACCTTCTTGTACATGGTGGTGACTCCAGACACTGATGTATTATGTAGATGGAAATCATTAACTAGATGTAATCTCGCCATCACAGATGTAAACCAGACCTTGATAACATTACAAGAAAAACAAGTGTTAGTGTTACTGATATGTATATCTGTATATTGTAGCAGCTGAGTATTTCACAGACAAGCCGTGTCTTTCTTTTTTTATTCAAAAATTATTATGGTGTAATTTGAATAAAAATCGAACTGAAATGAAAAGAAATATCAGAAATAACTAGATACGCATCAGGTGCTATATTCATATTTCGATAAAAATGTAAATGATTTGTGAACTCGCTGACCGGGTCAATGGTGCATAGTGACCATAACCTCCTTTATTTTTTTTTAATGTTTGCTTGATTTCGTCAGCAATGAAAGTTATGAGCATGGAACAATATTTCACATACGCTTGATCATGATAATCAGAAGTGAAACATTAAATCGTTGCACTGCAGTTAAGAAGAGGTTTCTCACAGAATGCACGAATGTTTTAGGACAACTTGGTATGGATGGCAGCACTGGAGAAAAAGCTCAAAAGAGTTGACAGCAGTGGATGGGAGGGTAAAACGATGGAAAACAGTGGATTGACTGCTCTCAAGAGAAGCGGCAATGAGCCAGATAGTTTTAAAATTTTCTTTGAGATTTCTTTGACGACATTGAGTGAGGAAATCATTTCTGAAGTGTAGAGTAGGAGGACAGCTTGTAAAGGTTGGCAGAGTGGGTTGATAATTCCAAAAGTTGGCAGCATTGGTTGAAGATTTCGGAAGGGTTGGTATTAGTTGTTGCATCTTTCGGAAGGGATGGTGGCATTGGAAAGAAATTTCCACATTGCTAGCAGTCGTTGGTTGACAACATGGAAGGCATGGCAGCATTAGTTGGACGACGCCAAATGGATGGACACCTCGGGAGGGATAGCAGAAGTGAGTGGAAAATTTGGAAGGGTGGATAGAGTACGTTAGTCAGTGAGGAATTGTTTTTGCAGTTGTTTGACACATGAGATTGTGCATGGCTTAGATGAAAATGTTATTGAAGAACATTACTGGTATAGGAATTGTTTTATGTTAACCATTGTTATTAAATCACTTCCGGTGTTCAAGTCGCAGCTATCTCAGAGTCGTGGAGGTCAAGGTACTGTTGAATTAGCGCATGCGTAGACTTTGAAGTCATGACATCATGTTCCAATATTCAGAACTGTGTACTGAATATTGTTGTTCAGTTTATTACTTTGCAAGTACTGATACTAAACTTTATAAGATAAGACAGATAAGACGACGTACATGGTGGTATAAAGACAGTATGTATTGTTGTGGTTAATAGCCGACAGTATTTGTAATTATCGCCTTTTATTGTTCGAGGAAGGAGTTTACGCTCATTGGGTCACATTTTTGTCATGTATAATCGTATGGTTTACAGATTCCACTTTAGTGTTGACGCGCTTATTTATTCACACTCAAAAGCAGTTCTGAGTGACAACGTTCATGTATATATATATGACCACCCCACTCAAAGGCTTGTTTTTTTCGTCCGCGGAGACTCCAGATTTTGATATATGAAGATGGTACCCATCAGCTAGACTATTTAATCTTTGCATATAAACCAAACCTATGCAAAGGATTAGAAGAAAAGCAAATAGTAGGAATTCATACGTTATCAACACTGATATGTAGCAGCTTAGTGTTCCACCGTCAGTATATGAATGTAGATTAATACTTAAACATTAAAACATTATCATAGTTACTTTAGCAAGAGAGGGTAGGTTGTGAGTGTTACATTTTTTCCGCGTATCTTGTAAATTGTTTTATCGCTGGCTTCACGACGGTGATGTCATCATTTGATGTAGTCAATTTGATGTAGTCCTTTTACCCAGGGAGGAGGAAATAATCTCCTAGGTTGCTAGAATGGCAGCCTTTACTCTCCTTGAATCTGTTGATGATAAAGTCCTGTGTCAGTATATCTATTTAATAATTATTTCCAGCTTCCTGAAGAGGGACGCACTAGTGTGGTGAGATCAATCATTCAGCTGTCACCATGAAAGCCAGATCGTCCACTCAAACCCCAGGTGCTCGTGTCTTAGACTGTAGTTCCTATGTTAATGATGCTCATTGTCTTGATTCAGAGAAATTCTGGCTTTCAACAGAGTTCGATAACCTCCAGTTTACCTTTGATCTCAGGTTAGATGTGGCGTGGGATAATCAGGCGTTCCTTTTTGTTCTTAGATCGCCAGATATTCAACGTTTCATATAGTGGGAAGGTTGGCCTTGAGTGGACTAGTGTACAAGGTATTTCCCTACCAAGGACTAAAACAACTTGTATTCCTCAGAGCTGGTGTGTATGTGCTGCCGAAATCCCTTGTATCATTCTCCAGATGTGGGCCTGGCTTGCGTCCCACAGATGATGGTCTAGGTATTGCTGACGACAGTGGTGGTAGATCCCTGCAGAGCTGCCCTAATGACAGCTGGTGCCTTTTCTCGCCGTTGCCTGTAGTGTTTGTCGCTGTAGACAACCAAGTAGTCCCGTGGAAGGGCGCCCGTGACACTGCTACAAGAAGGAGAAATTCCAGCTCTTCTCCATACTTCTGTGATGCCTGTCGTACGTGCTTGCGACCTTAGTGGCCGTACCTGACAGCTTTCTCGTCTCCCTTGCATCAGAAGTGGTCACTGCCATAGGACGAGGCGCATATGGACAGGTACAGCCTATTGTTTCTAGCCCTTATTGTCCAGCTCTGTCGAAAAGGTTGAGCTGTCTCTTGGATGCTGGAATTAGAATGATTTCCCCGTAGTAATTTGTTCGGATCGAATGGTAGACATAGCATCCTGTTATGATGTCTTCTGTTATTAGTATAGATTAAGGAGCCACACGAGATATCAGCTAGGGAAGGGAAGGCCTCCGGGGCTGCAGGTGCGAGTATGTCCTGTACAAGTAATAGTTGACTGTGTTGTGTGTCTGCCTCCCAGACGTTTATTTGTTATTAGGTATTGAGGTCTGTAGTTAATGACTGGTGCCTGATATTTGTGAATTTGTATCATAGATATTCAACACCTAATCTTAGTTTCATACATTATTGAGGTTTAGTTACAAGTTTGTATATCTGACGCCTTCTTAAATGTTTGTAACTCGTCTGTTGACTCTAAGGAAAGAAAAAGAAATTTTTTAACACGGGTCTTAATGTCAAGAGAGAGACTGATTATATTTTGGTGTTTTTAAGAAGCGACAGCGCATGCGCATTGTCTTAGTGATTAACGTGTCAGAGCTCGTCGTAAGGTTGTTATTACCCCCGTGCTGTGACCTCAAATGAAACAAATTGTTCCGTACTGAGGAAATTGAGAAAAAAAGAATTGCTTTTGTAGCTCAGTTTTAAGCAGAGTTAATTTGTGAAATCATTACCTATGGCTTCCTTTGATCTTGATTGTGTGGAATCCTTCACAAGAAATGTTTGAACAAAGAAGTATGAGTTAAGATAATTACATGAAACTAGCGAGTCATCAATGAATTCCAGTGTAACCACCTCAAGAGGAAATCAGACTATTATAAGCATTTTAGTGAAACGTTTGGTGGAGGGGGAACTTCTTTCCCAGGAGACTCGATTTCTTTACACACAGATCCCTGATATTTATTGCAAATTAAGACTTAGACCTGCACCTCAGAGAAGGTTAGATGCCACGGAGAGAAGATATGCTTGGTCGATGAGTCGAGGAAAGGCCAGCTGAGTTAGCTCGTTTACAGGAAAGTGATTATTAACAGTTTAAGAACTAATCATAAAATATTAATATTGTTAAGTGCACACATTTGCTTCCTAGTTGTGATGATGATGATGATCCAGAAGAATGTTTTGAATGGCTGGTCTTTTTGCCCAGAGTCTGAAATAGCTAGATGATGATTTAGGGGGTAATTATAATTCTTACAGTTGTCAGGCGAGTTTGATATGTTCATATGTTCTCATGGATCACACTCAAGATCGTCAGTATGTTCCATACTCCACATCTTGTGTTTAAGCCAACTGGTGTCCGAACATTGCCGTGGTCAATATTGGAACGCGAGGTAGGATGTAACACATCGTTACCTTGAGTCTCTCCATGTATCAAGTATTCATCTCTAATTCCACAATAGTGATGTCACGGTGAATTATTACTGATTGACTGCTTCAGGCAGGCTACCCTGAAGTTAGCCTTTCTTATTATGGACGATAAGTGAGGCTGCCCACCTGGTTGACAACTTCGTCGTGTTCTCTAAGCCTGGTAGACTTTTTAACTCCAGTGTAAAGGTTTCAGAGCGTACACCTGCTGCTGGTTGTGGTAAGACGCCTGATAACCCTGTCGTGTCGACTAAGAATCTAGTGACTTGTTTCTATTGCAGGAAGCAAGGACGCGTTGCTTCCAAGTGTCTCAAGCTACAGAAGAATGGGGAAGAAGGGAACGGTGAGGCATCTCCTCTCCCAGATGGGCACCTAGACGTTCTTAAGACAGACACTTTCTTGCCCGTCCGTTTGTCATTGTGTTGTCAGTAGTCAACACAGACAACGATCCCCAACAGGGTATTTACTGACACTGGTATTTTCCAAAGTTAGATGACCCGAGGGTGTTGCTCCTGATGTGGATAATGTTTTCACTCGAGTGCATGTTTGGTATAACAAAGTTGATAGACTCGTCAAATTACCATAGTGCAGACTAAACCTCAAGAGTGGCGTGGGATGTAATTATAACGATATCAGTACGTGATGTTCAGTTCTTGTTAGGAAGTGATGTTACAAATTTATTGCTGTGTTTGGAATGCGGGTCTTACGTGTCAGTAGTCCGTCTGTCTTGAGACGTTGTTTCCTGGCGCACGAGGTGTCATGTCATATCAGAGGACACTCACGGTGAACCAAGTGAATCATCCAGTGATGAACACAACTCATGCGTGTTGTCTGTGATAGTTTTGAGATGAATGCCCTCCCTGAGGACTCTGAAGATGTCTTTCTTGATACCAAGGAAGGAGAATCTCGTGAGGTGGGGTTATGTAAACAATGTGATGTGTGCGTCCTCATTCAAGAGGCAATACATTCTAGTCTGGTGGATGAGAGGTTGTTGCTATAGCTTCTTTGAGTTGTATTTGGTGAGTCCAGACAGGTGGATCTGTGTTAGAGAGGCCTTCAGGTGTTGACTTCAGAGGGATGTAAGCCCTTGACTCTCTCAAGGTGTGTGTTAAACCTGTCCTAGATGAAGTGCCACAGGAGACAAAGCTTATGATTATTAATTACTCTGTACATCTTGCTGAACAGGGACGCACTAGGTGTGGTGGCATCCATCATTCATCCGCCACCACGTGAGGCAGGTCCTCCAGTCAAACCCCAGGTGCTTGTGTCCATGAGAGTAGGTCCCGTTTTGTGTTCCTTGTTGTCTTTATTTTTATAACTGACGAAAGTTACTTGTAGATGCAGAGGAATTCTGGCTTTCAGTAAACACGAGTTCGATAGAATCCAATTTACCTTTAGTGACAGGTTAATTGTAGTATGGGATAATTAACCATGTCAGTTTGCTGGTCAGTAGCCAGATCTTTATTTCAAAGTTTCCTGTAGGAGGAATATTGGACCAGACAGGACTAGTGTACAAGATATTCCCTTACCACGGACTAAAAGAACTTGTATTCCTCAGATATGGTGCCGGAATGTGGGCGAAATCTCCTGTATCATTCTCCTCATGTGAGCCTGGCATGTGTGGGGTAGTTCTACCCAAGATGACCTGGATATTGTCGACGATGGGCGGGGTCCCAGTGAGAGGTGTTGCCTCCTCTCGCCGTTGCCTCTAGTGGTTGTCATGTAGTCCCGTGACGCTGCTACAAGAGTGAGAACTGCCAGCTCTTTTCCCTTACTTCTGTGATGCATGGTGTACGTTCCATCATTTGTGCTACTTTAGAGGCCATGCCTGACAGCTCTCTCGCCGCCCTTGCGTCATAGGTGGTCATTGCCATAGGACGAGGCGCAGATGGACGGATAGAGCCAGTTTGTCACCTTGATAGTGACAGTCCAGCTGTATCGAGAACGTTAGACGGTTCCTTAGATATGTGAATCATTCAGGATCATTTCCCTATTGTACTTGGTGACATTGAAGTCATCAGATTAGGTTAACTTGTTTAGTGTCTAGCAAAGGATCTACCTCTGTACATTTTCTTTTCGTACGGGGGAGGTTTGTTAGGGCCATCTCGTTAAAGGCCATAATTCAGTCCCTCTTCATTCCTCTCTCTCTCTCTCTCTCTCTCTCTCTCTCTCTCTCTCTCTCTCTCTCTCTCTCTCTCTCTCTCTCTCTCTCCATCGTTATGATCATCTTTGCACCTTAGTTCTTATCATCACCCTGCCGTATCTTAAGGCAGTAGTGTAAATGGAGGAGGTCTGGGCCCCGTCTTCGGTCAACACGAGGCATTGGCCAGGGACCGGAGGCTCTCGGTCCTCGAGGCTCGATTGTACGTTGTGTGTCAGCCTCACAGACATTTACTCAGTGTTAGATATTGAGGTCTGTAATTATTAACTGATGCCTCACATTGGAATGTTTTTGACGTGCATATTCAAGATCCAATTATAGTTTGAGTTTATTAAGATTTAACTGCCAGTTTTTATATTCGTCTTCTCCCTAAACGTTTGTAACTCGTCTGTTACCCTCAAGACGAAAGAACGGGTTATAACATATTAGGGAGGCTCATGTCCGTGTGACTCTGAATTAATATTCCTGCTTTTAAGACACGAGAGAACATTGTCTTGGTGATTTACGTTAGGTATCCGTGTATGAGCCCGTTGTAAACTTGTTACATCCTCATGCTGTGACTTCCAAGTCAAGCAGTAGTTTCTTAACTGCGGAAGTTTTAGAAACTCCTTTACTTTCGCAGTTCAGTTTTGAGCAGTGAATTAAATGTGTTTTTATTTACTAGTGGCTTCGTCTGACATTGAATTATTTGTGTAAATAATTCGAGATGATTTGCTGAAATTTGTTCGTCAGTATTGATGCCAGTGTAACCATAAGAAGAAGAAATCAAATACTATAAGTAGTGTACTGGAATATTTGATGTACGGAGGGGGGACTTCTTCCCGAGGAGGATCGATTCTTTTGCTCACAGGTCCGTAATATTCTATAGGATATGAAGACTTTACCCTCGCCTCAGAGAAGGGGAAATGTAACACGATAAAGATATGCTAGATCGTTGAGTTAACGAAAGGGCAGTTGGATTATTAACTCGTTTACAGGAACTTAAGTGGGGTAAGAGTAACTGTTCGAGTACTCATCATAATTACTTTATCATGAAGTGCATTCATTTGCTGCCTAAGTAAAGTTTGAGAAGAACATTTTGAGCAGTTCGAACGTGTAAGCAAGACTGAAATGGCCAGATAATTTTTTGGAGCATTTTCAATGAGACAGAACTGAGTGCACAAGCGCGCTCAGTTTGTTTATAACTACTTTGGGTTATATGTTGAAGACGACATCTTGTGTTCATTCATATTACTGCCTAACCATAACTGTGGTGCAAACTTTTAGGAAGGAGAGGTAGGCTGTGACCCGGTAACACTGAGTTGTATTTTCCATATATCAATTGTTTCATCGCTCGCTGCACGACAGCGATGCCCTGATGCCCGATTAAATAACTAACTGACCAGTTTAAGCAGGTCACTTCGAAGTTCGCCAGTCAGTGTTAGAGAAAGAATTGTAGACGTTAAGTGAGGCCGCCCACCAGACCCCGTCGGGCAGCTTCGTGTAGTCTCAGTCTGGTCGACATTTTAATTCCAGAGTTGAGGTTCCAGAGCGATATACCTGCTGGTCGTAGTAAGCCGCCTGATATGGCTGTCATATCGACTGAGAATCCAGTGACTTGTCTGTATTGCAGAAAACGACGAAACATTGCTCTCAAGTGTCCCAAGCTCCTGAAGAAGGGGGAAAGGAACGGTGAGGCACCTGTCTTACCAGTTGCCTATTTGCACGGTCATGAGCAAGTCAGAGGCTTGCCCTACCGGTACGTTTCTCATCAGTGGATATCCTAACACACATTAGTATAGTAAACAATATGTCCTGTGTGTATATTTACCGCCGCCGCCAGTGTGTTTCATAGTTAATAATTATGTTGTCCTGATATAGAGAAGTGTTTCATTAGAGAGCATATGTGGCTTAGTAGTGCTATGATGAGCTTTTCAGACTACCAATGTATAGACTCTTCTCTGGAGACTAATGTGGTATATATCATTACCAGTGTCTAAGGTGAGGATTTGGCCTGTGATTAGCCCGTCTTGCTGGAACTAGATGAGTGTATCACATCAGGAGTGACGGACAGGGAGCCACGTGAATCGTCCACAGTGTTTGACAACCCACTTTTGTTGGCTGTGATGATTTTCAGGATGAATGGCCTTCCTGAGGACTCTGAAGATATTTTCCCCAGATGTCGAGAAAGATGTGTCAAGTGAAGGTTGGTTTGTGTAGATATGCTGATGTGCATCCTCATTTCAGAGTTGATTCATCCTCTCCTGGTGGATCAGGAGGAGCTGCTACAGTTTCTGCGAGTTTTCTGTGAAGTCTAGACTGGTGGACCTTTTATGGACCGAACTTCAGGAGATGACATCAGTGAGATGGGAACCCTCGGCTACTCTAAATTGTGAGCTACGCTTGGCTTGAATTTGGGTTGCACCACCAGAGTTCCTGTCGTACATTTGAAGTTGTCTGACCTCCTGAGCGGAGTGATAGTTCAGTTTCTAAGGATTTGTGAGATGCGTCACCTTCCTAGAGTGAGTGTTACATATATGTTCTTCGTCGTCGTGCCTAGTGAGGAGGAAATGCTCTCCCAAGTTGCTGGAATATGAGCGTGTACTCATCCAGAATATTTCTGATTCTCTTTGCAGCTTTCTGAACAGAGTTGTGATACTGTGGTGAGATCCATCGTTATTCAGCTGTCATTATGAGAGGCAGATCGTCCAGTTGTAGACCCTAGGTCTGCGACAGTGGGTTCTGTCTTAGTGGTGCTGTTGTAGCTGCAAGGGACAGGAAAGTCACTTGTAGACTGAGACATTATTCTGGCTTTAGATAAACAAGAGTTTGATATACTCCAGTTTACCTTTCGTCTCAGGTTAGGTATGGCGTGGGATGATGAGCCATCCCTTTTTGATCGTAAATCGCCAGATATTCATTTCAACTAATGAAGTGGTAAGATTAGCCCACACTGGGCTAGTGTACAACATATTTCCCAACCAGGACCTAAAACTACTTGTATTCCACAGAGCTGTTGTCGGCATACACGAGCAGTTCCCTGTATCATTCTCTTGTGCGACCTTAGAGGCCATACTTGATACCTTATCGACGCCCTTACATATAACATATGTAGGCTTATGTTCTCAAGACTCTGAATTCGTTTTCATGTTTGTGAAATATGAAAGTTCATTGTCTTCTTGTGATTAACGTAAGGTATTCATGTAAGCGCCTGTTGTTAAGTTGATAATATATTCCCCATGTTGTGACCTCGAGTTAAAGTAATCGTTCCCTAATTCGGAAACTTTAGAAACTACTTTCCTTGCGCAATTCACTTTTAGATAGTGAATTACTTTGTGAAATTAGTAACTATACCTTCGTACGACTTTGATGAATTTGTGTAGAGTATGAGTAAAGATGATTGGTTGAAATTAGCTCATTAGTATGATGTGTGTAACTCCAGTGTAAGAAGAAATTAGACTCTTACTACTATACTGGAGCATTGGTGGACGGGGATTCATTCCCGAGGAGACTCGATACTTTTGCACTCAAACCTTAAGTATCTTATTTGGAATGATGACTTAATCTGCAGTTTAGAGAATGGGAAATGCATCACGAAAGAGATACACTAGATCGTAGAATTAACGAAAGGAACAATTGAAGTAGTTCATTTATAGTAAATAGATTCGTTTATGGAAAGAACATCGAGTAACCCTGACACTTCTTGTTACAGCTCAGTAACTGATCATAATTACTTCGATGTTATTAACGGCACCATTTTGCACCTTATTTTTGATGAAGAAAACTGGAGTGAACAGTTTGTATGGTTAACCCAAACTCTCAAATGTCTAGATTTTTGTTTCTTTTTTGAGGACTATTTATTCAGATAGTATTCAGGTGTGTTCAGTGTGTGTGTGTGTGTGTGTGTGTGTTTGTGTGTGTGTGTGTGCGTGTGTGTGTGTGTGTGTGTGTGTGTGTGTGTGTGTGTGTGTGTGTGTGTGTTCTTTTTCATCACATTCAACACCATCAGTATGTTAAGGTCCCCACATCTTGTGTTCGTGCAAATTGATATTTAACCATTCCCGTAGTAAATATTGGAACGCGAAGAAGGTTATGAAGCAGTCACATTGAGCTTTTGTCATGTATTACATGAATTTCATCTTCTCTGGCTCCATAGCAGTGATATCAAATCATTTGATGAAGTCAGGGAATTGCTCTTCATTAAGAAATTGTAGCAGGCTACATGAGTGAAGCTAGACTTTATTTCAGAGAAAGAACCATAGACATTGAGGCTGCCCATTTGTCCCACAACTTGGTTTTGACTCAGCCAGGTAGAAATTTTAGCCCCAGTGGAAAGGTTCCAGAATGTGCACCAGCTGGTAGTAGTGAGACGCCTGACAAGACTGTGGTGTTGACTTAGAATCGAGTAACTTGTTTATATTGCTGAAGACATTGACACATTGCCTCACAGTGCTCCGAGCTCTGAACATAGGTGAAAGGAACAGTAAGACACTTGTCCTTAGTTGTGCTTCTACTCAGTCATAAGACAGCCAGAGACTTGCTTGTCGGTCCTTTTGTTATTAATGGGCATGTTGCTAGGAATCAGTCCCATAAAACAATTTCCTTTTAGGATATTTCATGACGCAGGTGCGTTCCGAAGTTTGATGACGAAGGATGTCCCTGATGCAATAAAGTGTTACATTGTAGAGCGTGTGTAGCTCAAAGGAGTTCACAATTTTCTCAAAGTACCATTGTGTGGATTGTATGTGAAGACTGGTGTGGATTATCATTATATTATAAGCGTCTGATGTCCAGTTCTTCATCGAAAGTGATGTTACTGACACCTCCAAATTTGTTAATGCCAACGAGATGCGAGTCTTACTTGTGAATAGCCCGTCTGTCTTGTGAGCCACAGAGCTCCCTGCCGCGCGAGTTGAATGTATCATGTCAGGGGTGACACATGGTGAGGCAAGTGTTGTAGACAACGAATGCACGTTGACTGTGACGATTCTGAGTTGAATGCCCTGCCTGAGGACTTAAAAGGAAAAAGGTATTTTCTTAGTGTCAAGAAAGTAGAATCGAGTGAGTTTGGTTTGTGTAAATATTTTGATGTACATCCTCATTCGAATCCTTACCTCCTCCTCTAGCGGATCAGAAATAGCTGCTTCTGTGAGTTGTGTTCTGGAGTCCAGACAGGTGGATCTTTGTTGATTCGCTCCTAGGTTGTGTGCTTCGCCTGACCTAGATGTGGGATGTGCAACTAGAGACGGCTCTTGTCATGTGTTAGGAGTTGTCTCTCGTTCTCAGCTGATTGACTGGTCAGTTTCTGAGGATTGGGGAGGTGATATGAACGTAAGTAAGATGTCTGACCTCCCTGATTCAAATGTCACATCTTTTTTCAATAGTCTCGTTGCTCAGGGAGGAGCAGGGACGTAATAGTGTGATGAGATCCATCATTCAGCCGTCAGCGCAAGTGTCAGGTCGTCCATTCTGACCCCAGGTGATCGTGTCCGCGTGAGTAGGTCCTGTGTTAGTAGTTTTCATTGTCTTTATTCTGATGATAAGTGTAGGTGTGAGCGACACGATAATTACCTGTAGATTCAGAGAAATTCTGGTTTTTGATAATCGAGTTCGACAGCCTCCAGTTTGACGTTAGTCGCAGGTTAGATGTGGTGCTAGATAATGAGCCATTTCTCTCGGCTCGTAAGATGCCAGATCATTTCATTTGCTTCCGGTAGTGGGAAGATTGGACTATACTGGACTAGTTTACAAGAGATTTCCTTACCAAGGACTAAAGCAACTTGTATTCCTCAGAGATGGTGTCGGCCTTGTGGGCGAAATCTACTGTATAATCTTCCAGATGTAGACCAAGCACAGGTGGAGCAGTACTACCAATGATATCAAATATATCGACGACGAGGAGGATGATTCCCAGGAGAGCGGCTCCACTGACAGCTGTCGCTTCGAGAGGTTGTCGCAGCAAACCACCATGTAGTTCCGTGGAAGGGAGCCCATGACACTTCTGTAGGAGGAAGAACTTCCAGCTTTTGTCCCTACCTCTTTGACGCCTGGTTTACGTGCTCCCTCATGCGACCTTAGTGGCCATCCATGACAGGTTTCTCGTTGCCCTTGCGTCTCTAAAGTGGCCACTGCCTCAGGACTCGTCGCAGAGGACGGATGGATACAGCCAGCTGTTTGCCACCTTATCATTCCAGCTCTGTGGAAAACGTTAGACGATACTTTAGCTTTAGGAATAACTTAGGATGAATTTCTTATTATACTTTATTAAATTGAAGCCGTGGGTTAAGTTAGCTTCTCACGAAGGACCAAATTTTGTAAATCCTTTTCTGTGGGAAAGGATTATTAAGACACTCATATTGAAAGAGCATAGTTCAGTTCCTCTAACTTTCTCTACACGAGTGTTTTCGATATGTTAATGTAATTTGACCGGAGCTATAGTGATGAAATACACGCTCTCTCTCTCTCTCTCTCTCTCTCTCTCTCTCTCTCTCTCTCTCTCTCTCTCTCTCTCTCTCTCTCTCTCTCTCTCTCTCTCTCATCGTCATTGTACTGCATTTCTTATGGTCATCATCTTGCTGTGTTGTTTCCTAAGTGAAAATGAAGGGAGCCACAGATACTGCCTTAAGTCTAGGCTGAGTGTCAGAGAAAGAAGGCCTCTTGTGCTCCAGGCTCGAGGATGTAGTGCACAAGTAAGACATCTCGTTATAGTTGTGTGTCAGCCACATAAACATTACTTGGTGATATGTACATTGATATGTGTATTTTATGATCAGTGTCGTATGTTTGAATATATGTAACATATATGTAAGATTTGAACATAGTTTGATATGTTAAAGTTTACTGAGAGTTTGTATACCCCTCATATTCTGTGATTTATTTTCAATAAGAGCGGCAAAATAAGTGCTTGGAACAACACTTTATCCAACATTATGTGGTACAGACAAGACGTGGATAATATGAAGTTTACTCAATTAATCAACAAGTAATAGGAAAGTACCCAAGAGTTTCAGTGGCAATAGTGGGTAAAAGTTTTCTGATCCACATCTGTTTTTATGCAAGTGAATGTGCATCAGTCTCAGCCATGTCGGTTTTTATAGTATCTTTATACTTTTCAATATATTTCACTTTGCTTCCTTTTGTCGTAATGACAAGCTTCGGCAAAAGTCGTGCTAACATAAAAGACAGGCTATGATATTTTGTAAAGCGAGAACTTAAATCATACAGATAATGTCAACAAGTGCAGGAACCCATAACTTAACACTGAAGTCTCAACATTACGTGTGGCAGCTATAGTTCTTTGTCATCATCTTTTTGGTGCTAGTGAAGGTTTCTTTAGTGTTATACCTTATTTCTCATTCATACAGTACACCTCTCTATATAGTATCTTCCATCTTAGATATAAGATTTGCCGTTCTATCACCGACTACAACCATTGCTCTCACAAGGTCCATTCCTTTCAAAGTCCATTTCTTTTCATTGTAAAAATGTAGCAGACCCACGTCGCAAGCAAAACTAAACTCACCAGAACTCCACTGTTCTTAAGATTAAATGAGATTTTACTTGATTACATATATTACGGTCCTTAAACCTGATTACATATTAAATTACCTCACACACACACAGCTGGAATTGCGGCACAGAACTGCACTATTTAAGGTGTGCTTCTCAGCAATGCTGATTGTACTTAATTTAGAAGAATACTTGCAATATCAAAGGTAGTACTCAAAGACAAGTCTTTCCAAGTGATTATGTCATTTTGTACTAATTCCCAAAATTAGACAACAACTGCCACAGCTTTCCCAGCATGTCAAACAGCTGCTACCTGACAACATTGTGAACATGTTATGTTGCTTGCATGGCTTTCACAGTGAAAACATTTTGCAGATGGAGAAAATCAATATATGTTTGATTAACTGAAATGATTGTAGGTCTGAAGCCCCCATGAAATCATTGCTTAGTTTTCCTATCCATTGGTAAATTCAACTTTATGATTTCTTCAAAGAGTATGTTTTGTTTACCAAGGGACACCATGTTTAGCATAGTGCGTTCTCAATGGTCTTGTTCGTGTAAGATCTATTTGTTAAGCTGTTTCAATGTAGTTGCACAGTTCTTTGTGACCACATCCAATAGGAAAATGGGTCAATTAACGAAAGTGACCTAATCTTGTACATGGTAGTGGGATGGGTCGATAGATCCATCATCTATGACCTTGAAGGGATGTGTTCTGTATTGCCAAGTTGTAATGTTTCATTAATTGTTTCCTACTTTTTTTTGTTATGTTTTAATATCTTCCAGTCTTTTATTGTCTACTTCATATTTTTTTTTTTCCTGTGCATACGCTCTCATTATTTCATTAGCTGCATTTGTTCATGTATGATTGGTTTGACTTGCTTTGGCTGGTTAACTTTCCACTGGCAGCAGTCACGTCAGATATCCTAACTAGAGGTGTTTTTCTTGAGTCTTCCCATACGTTGTGCACCAGGTCTCCTCTCAGTTGATGTTTTATATACAAAATGAAATGCATAACAACGTTACCCTTTAATCATTCATGTTAACTACAAGCGAAGGAAACGCCTTCATGTGAATGCTGTTTAGGGAGTGTTTGCTTCACTTTTGTACCCTTAAATGCTCAAATGTTGGATGGCTGCTTGTTTTTGACACCATCTGTCTATGAGGAATAATTTTATGTTAAACTGTCTAAAGGGATATTGCATTTCTGCCTGTCAACTGCTTAACCTGTGTTATCACACGTTGTAGCACGTTTTGTGAGTTATGTGTATGTTGTTACCACGGAGGATGAGAGGACCTTGATGTACTTTGTGTACATATTATTACTCCATATGATGAACTAAGTGAAGGTGATGTGTCCCTGTCACCCTCACTCCATGTGTAGTGTCTGATCCCGTTGTATGTGTTGTAGTCACCATAGCTTTTGTGGCATTGTTCTCAGTATTCTGGTCTCTGATTGACATGCACATGTATATATCCAGTGGAAATGTTGCTGTTACACAGATGACGTGCTGATGGAGCTCAGTAAACTGGTTGACTCTGGCTAGAATGGGACTATGATATCTGATGACTGGAAAAATTGCTAAGTCGAGGAGCAAGTTCATGTGTACTGTCAGAGAAAATTGTTGACGCCTTACTTCAGGCATTTGATGTTATCATAGTCTGTAAATGAACAGGAATATTTGAATAAAAAGTGTGCAGAACAAGTAATGTACTAAGAATTCTGCATAGTATTTGCCCAGGATATAGATAGCCAAAAATTAAAAAATCTAAAGATATTTTTCTTTTAAGTACCACATTTCTATAGAACCTTCCAGACAGCTTCATCTATTTCAGAATTAACAGGAAGGTGTTGACAATTGTAAACAAGCAGCTCATCCGCGAATGCGGATGTTTTCAGGATATTTTGATATATATTTTGATAGATTAAGAAGCTTATAGGACATCAGTCATTTCCAAATGGCAGCTGTTCCCGTTATAAAGTGCTGTGTGATTGTAGTTTGTCATGACAAGTTTCAGCCACACAAGTTGTGTGTTACCAGAATGCGGGACGGGGACCCAACTCGTCACTCATCCCACCAACGTTGCACATTCCCTCTCCCCAACCTCCACCTTTTTGAAAGTGGTTAACTTAACCCCTAATCTGTTAACAGTTGTTCTTTCATCCCTTAGTCATTCAGTATGTAAAGTTCAAGATAGGTAAGTTTTTCTTCAAAAACCTAAGCTTCTCTGCCTTTTCTGCTAGAATTCGCTCACGTTTTGCATCATAGGTGAAGCCAGCACCACTGTATACCTGCTCACTAGGGACGCTGTTTGGGGCACAGCAAAGATATCGGCAAGCGACTTTCACCAAATCAGGGTACATTCTCATCTTTTCTTTCCATCATCGCAAATTGTCTTCACTTGTCCCATTGACTCTCTTTTCCTTGTGATACCTCTCAATATCTTCCATTGTACTCTTCCCTGCTGCATGTGTTTCTTCCGCATCATCATCGCTATTAGAAGCAAGAATAAAGGTCATTGCTTTATCCAATGTTCCAAAGGTGTTGGTTGTGTTAATTGTTTGTGTTTTGTCGTCTCCTCTTCGTTTTCTGGTTGGTTTGTCGTCTTCATTTTGCTCAGCTGACTCAGCTCTTCACATAGTCTGGCAGCTGATGATTTCACTGGATCAGTGATGTGAGAAGAGGAAAAGAATTTACTCTTATATGTTGGTTTAATATATGTTACAACTCTGTACAGATCCTCTCTTTCAAGGCAAGACAATTTCTTTTTCAACATCAGTTCATATTGTTTATTTCATGATTTTTTACTACCTGTGTTGCTTTTTATCTTAGGGTGACTCAGTCATTGATTCGATATGTGGTTCAGAGCCGCAGCTTCAGCCATCAGTCTCATGAATCCTATGTCCTGAACATGACTGATTGGTAAATCATCCATTACTAGCATTTCTGCTACACACATAACCAGTTTCTTTCATTTATAGTTAGAAGCTTCCCATAGTTTTCCATTCTGAGAATATTCTTCAACATTCCTTTGCTTTATGTCTGACTTCACTTTTTGCAAAGGAGTTTTCTCTGTCTTTACTTCCTCAGCATCTAACTCATCATACTGTTCTTTGTGCACTGATTTCAAATGATTTTTCATAGATGTAGTTTCACGTTCCTTTCGTGAATAATCTTTTTTGCACAATACTGCTTTAAGTTATTTGGTTGTCCCACGAAGTATTTCCACACTTGACTATTACTTAACGCCATTGTACATAAATATAGAGAGTTAGTGAGGCTTGGTAAACTTGATCATTTCATTTCAAGCGGTGTGATCGACTGACACACTACCTCCCCCTGAGGCAAACTCCTCTACACCTGCGGTCAGTGCTTGGTGACTCGTATGAACTCACTTCAGCTCCCCCACAACACATTATAACGGCGTGATAAGAAGTGCTTTGCGTTCTTGCCTTGCAGTCTTTTTTTTGGCACGTCCACCGCATTCTGTGTGTGTGTGTGTGTGTGTGTGGTTGAGATGCAGATGTTTATTGAATCGCAAAGGCTGACGCGGATGTTTATTTCACCACAAACGCGGATGCGGATTTAGAAGATTATGCGGATGCGGATATCCCATATATTTCTTCTCTTAATCGAAGATGACCGTGTCATAGCACAAGGAGGCACTTCAGGCTGAAAAGTGTACATTTTTTTTACTCGTAGAAATAACGTTGCCAGGTTCAGACGTCTGTTGTTCTGCTCTGTGTGCACATCCATGTATATGAATCATCCATAAACAATAAAAGATGTTTCTCCAGTGACAATGTAAACTCTTCAAATTATTGCAGTCGATGCACGCTCAAGATTTTTGCACAGAAAACGGGCATAGCATATAGTATGGCTCACAGGCATTGGCACGACACTGAATAATGTGATATTCAATATTAAAGTGTTTGAATTCTTTATCGATAAGAACTGAGTTTTAACCATTTGAAATAACGGAAAAAGAGTATTCCTAGCGGGATAGCTGACCATTAATAGATAAAATTTTGGTTTTGGACAACCAGTTATTCTGTGTATGCTATTAGCACATAAGTAAAACTATCTTATAAAGTCCAGAGAGGTTAGATTTTTTTTAATTGATCCGCTCGAACTACAACGATATCAACCATTATCCAAGAAGATGCTGCGGGATCAGTGAAATACACAGTAATACTGTAAGAGATGCCAGTTGACTGATATACTTAGTGTATGTTTACAATGTATTATAAGCAGTTTTTTCCTATGTTTTAGCAGCAGTAAGCAATACACAGGTAACTTGAGCCTACACGAAGTCCACATATATCCAAGAGGATTCATTAGTCAACTGGGTTCCCTACAGTGTATTTACAAGCATAAATCCTACTTAAATCCTCTTGGATTTCAGTGGACGTTGTTGTTTATGGAGATTTCTCTCGCAAACCTTAGAGATTGAAGTGGATCTAAAATCCTAAAAATACGTACTCAAAAGTAATAAGTTGTTGATAGTGACAAGATATTTCATTAGTGGACTGGATTTCTTACAGCATTGAATTAGAGAGACAATGATTTTTTTTTTTTTTTTAAGCCATCGTTCCCGTAAATCCACCTCTGCATACGAACGATCATTGCTCCCTCCACCTCAGAATTTATGTTTACTTAAATTCATGGAAGGTCTAGACATCAGCTTTTGTTAATGGAAACCAACAGGAAAAATATTATGTTACGACAGATACAAGCCAAACCGAATTAACATAAGTTTACTTGTAAACAGCAACCTTGTGGAAGATGAGATTCAACTGTTAAACGCTTGATTATGACGTGTTACATTTTCCCGCCAAGCTGTAGGACAACGTCAACACACCTCAGTTTAGCGGTGACCTCGGTTGAGACAAGAGGCAGGTGACGTGCATATAAAGTACGACGGGTGTGTGATAGGTGACGAACGTACACGCTGATGAACTCTAGTGTTGGTGCATTACAAGATAGAGAAGTGATGTGGTGAAGTTATTAACGGTGATTTCTGTACATACTAAATGCTGTGTTCCAGCGTGACAGTAAAAACGCTTTGGCCATTTTTTTTTTTTTCTTTTATGTGCGTCATGATCACGGGAAAACTGTGATTCACTTTTGAGTAAGACATTGTAAGAAATCAGTTACATATGTAAGGAAGAATCAGTTACGATTCACATGATACAGCCATGGTTATCCATAAAAATACAGTGCATAGTTTGTGAACTAAGTAAACATTGAGATTAACAAATACTCTTTTCAATTTTGTGGGAAAATGTTAGTCATTCTTAATGAGGACTGAGAGAAAGAAATACAGAAAAACTTTTCATATTATCCGAAGAAGCCATGAAGAAAATGACGAAGAATGGCACTATATGAAGCTTTCTTGTGACACGCTTATGCACCTTCAGCCGTTCTCGTTCATAGTTTTTCACTGAAAGCTTCAAATGTGTATTGGAAAAAAATTGAAAAATCAAATCGTTGCACGACAGCTAAGAGAAGCTTCATCGTAATAACTTCGGGACAAGTGTATATGGACAGCTTGAAGCAGCAGTGGAGGGAGAGTTCGGAAAGGCTAGCAACACTGGAGAGAAACTTTGGAAAGACTAAGAAGAGTGGAAGGACTGCTGGGAAGGTAAGCAGTAGTGGAGGTGCATAGTTTTGATAGGTTTACTGCAGTGGGATGAGTATTTTGGAAGTTTTCTCTAGGAGTGGGTGGAGAACGTGAAAATTGTAAGTAGAATGACACCTCGGAAGGGTTTGCAACAGTTATTAGAAAACTCTCTCGGGTTGGTAGAGGTGGGTTAAAAACTGGGAAGCGTCTGTTGCCTTAGGTTTCGTTACTCCGAAGGGTTGGCTGCCAAGGCTTTGATAACTCCGAAGGGTGGGCAGAAATGATTGGACGACTTGGAAGGGTTGGTACCATTGATTGAATAAAATAGGACGAGAGGGAGTGGGGTATATGGTATTTTTCTTGTTTTTAACTCTAGAAAATGGCCATGATTTACATTAAGATGGAAAATGTGAAAAAGTAATGAGCTTAAACATTAATTTTCTTTAGAATTATCAAGTAAATATGAATGTTCATTTTGCAGTCGTCATATAGCCATGGCGGTTAGTCATTTTGAATTCCCTTGCGCATGCGCTTGTGCAGGTTTAAAATCATGTCTCCTTCCAATATTCAGTGTTATTTAATTGATATTGTTTTTCCATAAACTCATGCGCAAGTTTCAATGTTAAATTTTATACATGATATATATGTATATAGTCGATGTATATGTGGTTTAAAGGAAATGTATGTTTGTGTGTAATTAAGTACATTATTTCGAAATAGGGGTGTGACCTGTACGAGGAGGAAGTTTTTATGGGCATGGGGTCCAATTTATTACGTGACATTGTTTAATTTTTACAGTGTTCCCTTTAATGTTTACGTACATAATTGTCACATAAACATATCAACTGAGTGACTTCGTTCAGATGTATTTATGCTTAATTCGAATCTTGTGTTTGCGTTCGTAGAGGCCCCAGACATTTGTTTATGTAGTTGGAAAACAATAAGCAAATATTGTGGTCTTGATATGATAGATACAAGGCAACTCGAGCTAAGTAAGTTTAATTTAGACAATAACCTTTTGAAAGGAGAAGTTCGATTGTCAAACGTTCGGTTATGACCTCTTATGTTTCGCCGCTAAGCATCGGTACAAGTTCACACCTCAGTCCTCTTTGACCTTGATTGTGGCAAGAGGCAAGAGACGTGCACTAAATAAAAGCTGGTGTGTGATAGATTTCGAGCATTGATGCCGAACAAACTCTAGTGCTAGTGCATTAAAAGACAAGTGTATTGAAAGGTTTACTGCAGTGGAATGGGTATTTCGGAGGTTATCTGTAGCAGTGGGTCGAATACTCGAGGAGATTGCTAAAGTAGAATGACACCTCGGAAGGGTTTGCAACAGTTATTAGAAAACTCTCGGGTTGGTAGAGGTGGGTTAACAACTCGAAAGCGTTTGTTGCCTTAGGTTTCATTACTCCGAAGGGTTGGCTGCCGTGGCTTTGATAACTCCGAAGGATTGGTAGAAATGATTGGACTCCTTGGAAGGGTTGGTATCATTGATTGAATAAAATAGGACGAGAGGGAGTGGGGTATTTGGTATTTTTCTTGTTTTTAACTCTAGAAAATGGCCATGATTTACATTAAGGTGGAAAATGTGAAAAAGTAATGAGCTTAAACATTAATTTTCTTTAGAATTGTTATCAAGTAAATATAAATGTTCATTTTGCAGTCGCCATATAGCCATGGCGGTTAGTCATTTTGAATTCCCTTGCGCATGCGCTTGCGCAAGTTGAAAATCATGTCTCCTTCCAATATTCAATGTTATTTAATTGATATTGTTTTTCCATAAACTCATGCGCAAGTTTCAATGTTAAATTTTATACATGATATATATGTATATAGTCGATGTATATGTGGTTTAAAGGAAATATTTATGTTTGTGTGTAATTAAGTACATTATTTCGAAATAGGGGTGTGACCTGTACGAGGAGGAAGTTTTTATGGGCATGGGGTCCAATTTATTACGTGACATTGTTTAATTTTTACAGTGTTCCCTTTGATGTTTACGTACATAATTGTCACATAAACATATCAACTGAGTGACTTCGTTCAGATGTATTTATGCTTAATTCGAATCTTGTGTTTGCGTTCGTAGAGGCCCCAGACATTTGTTTATGTAGTTGGAAAACAATAAGCAAATATTGTGATCTTGATATGACAGATACAAGGCAACTCGAGCTAAATAAGTCTACTTTTGGACAGTAACCATGCGAAAGAAGTTCGATTGTCAAGTGGACGGTTATGACCTGACCTCTTATGTTTCGCCGCTAAGCATCGGTACAATTTCACACCTCAGTCCTTCTCTGACCTTGATTGTGGCAAGAGGCAAGAGACATGCACTAAATAAAAGCTAGTGTGTGATAGATTTCGAGCATTGATGTTGAACAAACTCTAGTGCTAGTGCATTAAAAGACAAGTGTATTAAAAAGTTTACTGCAGTGGAATGGGTATTTCGGAAGTTTTCTGTAGCAGTGGGTCGAATACTCGAAGAGATTGCTTAAGTAAAATGACACCTCGGAAGGGTTTGCAGCAGTGGTGGACATCTCCGAAAGGATGGTGTCAGTAATTAGAAATGCCTGGAGGGTTAGCAGCAGAATGTTTAGAGAAATATGATGTAGATGAACAGCTCGGAAGTGGTGGAAGAAGCGGATGGACAATTTACAAGTATTGGCATCATTCAGAGGATAACACGACGTTTAGACAGCTGGAAATTGCAATTTTTGCTGGTTTTCATATATGAAAATGTGCGTGGTTCAAAAACAGGGAAAGGTGTTAAAAGATAGTGATGCGAACATAAGAATATCATTGTATGACTTTTTTCATATGTTGAAGTTGCAGACGTCACAGAGTCATGACGGGCGGGGGCTACTTTGATTTTGCGCATGCGTGAACTTTGAGAGTGTGACATCACGTTCCAATATTTAGAAATGTTCAGTGACTATTGCTGTTCATGATATTTTATTATAAGTACCGATATTTAACTTTATGAAGGAACAAGAAAGCAGTTCAAAGACGACGTACGTACATACGGTATGAATAAAGGCAATGTTTAAGTTTGTGGTTAATTGCATACGGTATTTGTTCCCACGGATTTGTACTGTCAAGGAGTGAGTTTTACACTTACGGGCCCCATTTTTATTGTGTGTTTATGTGTTTGACGCTCCTCTTGAATGTTTTTATTAATATATATTCATTTAGAACAAAAAACAGTTCTGGGTCACAACATTGTTACGTTTATATATGCCTCGCCCACCCACAAGCTTGTCTTTTCGTCCATGGCGACTAGCTTAGTAATATATATATATATATATATATATATATATATATATATATATATATATATATATATATATAGATGGAAAACATTAGTCAGGTGTTGTAATCTTAGCATAACACATGTAGACTACATCTAGGTAACGTAATTAGCGGAAAAGTTGTACCAGTATAGATATTAACACGGTTATCTAAACATTTTAGCAGTCGAGTGTTCCATTGAGAATTAAATTTTTCCATGCAGATTAGTGCCAAAGCATTACCGTAGTAAATTTAGTAGGATGAGGTACCTTATGATAGATATTTACTTTATTATGTGTTAAACTTAAGTAAATTTTTCCATCTAGTAACTCCACTAATATGATGTCGATGAATTGCTCGTAATCAAGCAATCAAAACTGGCTACTGTCGAGTTAGCCTATTTATTGTAGAGAAAGAACCTCAAACATTGAGGGAGGCTGCCCCTCTGGTTGACAACATCGTGTTCACTCAGCCTGGTAGACTTTTTAGCCCCAGTGTAAAGGTTCCTGAGCGTACACCTACTGTTGGTGGTAGGAAGACAGTTAACCCTGTTGTATCAACAAAGAATCTAGCGACTTGTTTATATTGTAGAAAGCCTGTACGCATTGCCTCAGTGTGTCCCAGTCTCATGAACAGTGGGAAAAGGAACGGTGAGCCTCCTGTCCTACCAGTTGTGCATCATGAGGGTCATAAGACAGCCAAAGGCTTGCCTGCTGGTCCATTTGTCATTAACGCGCATGATGCCGTTAATCAGTACTGTATACCATTTTTTTTTTTTTTTTTTACGATCCTAGAACGCAATGTAAGTGTTATCATGTCACATATAAGTCACCTTGAGCGAACTGAATTGTCCAGTGTCTCCGACATCCCGCGGGTGTTGACTGGAACGATTTTGATGTGAATATCCTGCCTGAGGACTTTGAAGATATTTGTCTTAATGCCATGGAAGTATTTATGGAGGTTAGTTTATACAAACATTTTCTCCTCTTGAGTCCAGACATGTGGACCTTTACTCGACCTAACTTCAGGAGATGACTTCAGAGGGATGTGAGCTCTGGGCTTATCCTAAGTTGTGTCCTGCGCGTGGCCACGAATGACAGCTCTTGTCATATATTTGGATTTGTCTGTTGTGAGCGGAGTGACAGGTCAGTTTTCTGAGGATTTGGGAGACGATGTGAGAGGCCTAACTCCCTAGTTACTGTCCCATCCGTAAATCCATAATCTGCTTACCCAGGGAGGAGATTGTAATCTCCCAGGGAGCTAGAATGTCACCTTGTACTCCGTCAGTATCTGGTGATGATAAAACCATGTGCTGATATGTATGTTTATTACTCTGCTTACAACTTCCTAAACAGAGACTCACTGTTATAGTGTGTTGAGATCCATCATTCCTCCGCCACCACAAGAGGCAGATCGTCCAAGTGTGATCGCTGGTGCTTGTGTCCCAGAGTAGATCGTGTGTTAGTGGCCTTCATTGTCTTTATTCGGATCATGATTGTAGGTGGAAGGGACACGAAAGGTGCTTATAGATCCTAAGGAGTTCTGACTCTCAGTAAACAAGAGTTCAGTAGACTCGACTTTACCTTTGGCATTAGGTTAGATGTGGCATGGGATAATCAGCCAGAGGTGTTTATCATATCGCCAGATTTTAATTTCAGCGTTTCCTGTAGTGGGGACATTGGCCCAGACTGGACCAGTTTACGAAATATTTCCCTATCAAGGACTAAAACAACTTGTATTCCTCAGAGCTGGTGTCTGTCTTGCGGGCGAAATTTCCTAGATCGTTCTCCAGATGTGAGCCTGGCACGATGGAGCTGTTGTCCCGACTGGTTGTCTGATCACCATGTAGTACTGTGGAAGGAAGGTTGTGACACTGCTACGAGAGGGAGGGCTTCCTACTCTCTTCCGTGCTTCACTTGTCCGGCCTGCCGCCATGAGCGAGCCCAGCTTACCAGCTGTTTCCTGACCACCGTGTGTACGACCGCAACCCTGGACAGCAAGAGACGTGTTTGGGATAGGATCAGACCCTGGATATTTGGAAAGCCCCTTGGGCAACCTCGGAGGCCATACCTGACAGCTTTCTCGTCGTCCTTGTGTCAGAAGTGGTCACTGCCCGAGGACGAGGCGCAGATGGTTTGATGGATACCGCCAGTTGTTTGCCACCTCGATAGGCCAACTCTGTCGAAAACGATAGACGGTCCCAAAAAATATAGGAATTACTTATGATTATTTCCTTTAGTCCTTTGTATTAGATTGTAGACTCTTAGGATTAGGTTAGCTTGTTTAGTTCCTTGCAAAGGAATCAGTTTTGTAAGTCTTCCTTTTCTACGAGGTAAGTTTGGCCCTTTTCGATAAAAGGGCATATGATTCTCTCTCTCTCTCTCTCTCTCTCTCTCTCTCTCTCTCTCTCTCTCTCTCTCTCTCTCTCTCCGCCTACTGTGTGTGTGTGTGTATCTGTGTATGTATCTGTTGTAACTTCTTGTCCTTTACTTTGAAAATGCAATATGAGGTCTCGTAAATTTTCTGTTCCTGTGGTGATCATATATATACATATATATATATATATATATATATATATATATATATATATATATATATATATATATATATATATATATATAATCGAACTTACTGAGCCTACTTGAGGTTACGCTGCTAGCGGAAACTCACCTTTGGAGAGGCTGTACCAGCGTCACTTGACGAGGCAGAGTATTGTGTCGTCAAAGAACCTATGGCTTCAAAGGAGTTCATCCCGCCCCTACTACTAAGTATAGCTCAGCCTCGAACGAGTTTATCTCTACTGAGATAATTTGATCCTAAGATACACGGAGGGAGGAGAGTCTTCTACCGAGAAAGATTCAAATGCCTTGGAATGATGAAGTTTGCACGCATCTTGACCCTATATTCTTGATAAATAATGCTTCACTATCGCGACTACGAGACCCCTGGATGTGAAGGGTCTCTGGGTTGCATAATAACCTTTTTATTTTAGTTTATCTTTCTCGTGATTTGCTAAGTAACCTTACTAGTGTGTGTGTATTTGCAATATATATATATATATATATATATATATATATATATATATATATATATATATATATATATATGGTGACCACAGGAACAGAGAATTTACGAGACCTCATATTACATTTTCAAAGTAGATGACAAGAAGTTACAACAGATACATACACAGATACACACATACAGGAGAGAGAGAGAGAGAGAGAGAGAGAGAGAGAGAGAGAGAGAGAGAGAGAGAGAATTTCAGATAAGTAGATTTCAGTAAAAAAGAAAACTACGTAAGTTCCATTGTTTGTCTTAACATGTTCCAGCGTTGTTCAGAAGGTGCGTGTGAAAAAAGGCGACACATGACCGTAGGGTTACGTCCCTACATGTGTACAAGCCAGGAGAAAGTGGGATGGCAGCTCACCTGTTGGGCAGGCCACATTCCATGTTGTGTATGAACTAAAAACAAAACGTGGATAGACTTGCATGTAAATGCCTTCTTTGGCCGTAAAGAAGACAAGTTTCGTGGTGACAAAGCGTCGTAATTTCAGAGCAGCAGCTGGCGATTGTTTCTCTCATGTTGTTAGATGTTTGTAAAGACTTCGTACTGTGCACCTCCTTATGATAGACGACAGTATCCACCAGATACAACCAGAAACAGTAAAATGATACGTTACTCTCCTCCAGGATTTTCAAAGTAGCTCTTTGCAATGTATATATATATATATATATATATATATATATATATATATATATATATGTGTGTGTGTGTGTGTGTGTGTGTGTGTGTGTGTATATCTTAGGAATGAAGATAGAATGATTAGAGAACAGGAAAGCTCAGAAGGGGCTATTTTCTATGTCTTAGAGGATGTTTAACAGGAGGAGTCTTCCATATCACATAGTATGGAAAGTGAGGGTAGGGAGAGGAAGAAGCATTGTCTGCGGCTGATCCTCTGTCTTGGAACATGATGACTAATGCATTGGGACAGGAACCTAGGGGCGTTGTAACAATCGTGTCCAGGATATTGAGTAAAGCTGTAGGTGTCGTTCGTTTCATTTCTTACATGAAATAGTGCTTTAGGTTTTGAGCAGATGACGGGTTCATTGCAATATTATATGATTATCACCTCATCATGTAATATGTGAACATTTTGAATATTACAGCGATACGTAAGGTAATACAGTCGATGATACAGTGGAGGAGGTCACGTTAAGTCGGTGTTTACTGTAAGGCGTGGTAAGGCGTTTACTGTAAGGCGTGGAAATATCTGGACCTATTCTGAAACGAGCGGTTGACAACAGTTTAGGTAGTTCATTTCCCTCGCGAGAGTCGTACGACGTTTGGTTGCTAGATGCAACTCAGGGTTGAACATTGATCGGCTGAGGTGTCGTGTGGGTGAAGACGTGATTGGTCGAGGAGCCAAAGTCGAATTGGCATCGGGGCGAGAGAAGGACGTCACCAGCTCCCGCCATTAACGCTTCGAAGTAAGTTATCCAGGCCCAGCTGTAGCATGTGTCGGATCCCTCACCGTCTCCACACTGTGGATTTGGTAGGCAATACAGGCAACACGACAGCAGTGGACGAGTTGCAACGCTCTGCCTCATAAAGCTGTGTTCAACGTACCTGCTTGGACGAAATTGACCTCGGATAATTGAGTTATCATAAGGCTATAACAATGTTCTACGAAAATTTTGGAATATATTTGCTAAAGTTATATGTGAAGAAAGTGACATGTGATACAAGGATATTAGCAATTTGGACGTTATTGAAATAAAGGGTAAACAAATAAAATATTAGGGTGGTAGATTATGTGTTGGTGAATATCTATGTACAGTAAATAAAAACCATAGTGTAATGTTCCGTGAATTTAACTTGAGAAAACTGGAAGTAGACAGATGCTTATCTTTACGATTACATATTTCAGCTGCATATGTGCCAGAAGGCAGAGGACCTTCTCAAGGGAGTTGAGTGAAGCAACAGAGATTTGTGGTCTCTGAGAGCAGTTAGTGTGTCAAGACGTATTGACTACAGTCTGTAGGAGACCTGATCACCTGTGGTCGTGGTATTGCCGGAGCGTCAGGCAGCATTGTAGTCTCTCGTACATAGCAGGAAGACGAGCGGGAAGCTAAAGAGAAACCGTCATGGAAGCAACTGGAAGCTTGATCAGATCACAAGACTGACACTATTGTTTTGGAAGTCCTTTTGCCACAGTAACACGCGCCATGACAGGTTTATGGTAGCTTTTAAGGACTGTGGGCGTATTTGTGTTGTCATGTCGGTCGACTAGTCCAAGTTACCTTCTCATATATTTGTATATAGTAATTTGTTGTTAGCTCTGTAGGATAAGTAATTTAATAAATGTATTAAGTTTGTGTTTGACCATTTCACTACCCTCAACCTCAACACAGAGGTTTAATGATACCCAAGGAAAGTCTGTCGTGGGTGTGACATGTGGTATTCGGGAAATGTTTTGGTGCAGCTGATGAAAAGTGTAGAAGAGCACAGAATATACAGGACCGGAGCTGCTTAAAAGATTATAGAGAAGGCCAAAAACTGCGGTTGCTATTTCAAAACTATGGTTCTTGGCCGTAGTAATAGATGACGACAAACAGTAGGAAACCAGGAGGTTGACACACGAATATCTATAATTTTTTTTGGATTAAATTATACACCGGGTGCAAGGGAAAAAGGGAAGTGGAAAGAAGGAGGAAGTGCTCAGTGAGAGATAACTAGATGCCGTAGATTTGTCATATGCTACTAGATAGAAATTGATGGTTATGATCAGGACATAAGGGAAAGTCCAGTTAAGGTTACGTTTGTTTAGAATCATCTAGCCAGGAGATACTTAGGCAGGCAGAGCAACCTTAGAACAGGGTGTACTTCGTTAGGGTATTCATCAAACGTGAGAGACCGAGGGAAACGTGTGAGAAAACCGAAGAATACAGTCATTTGGTAGAGCACGGCAGATATCATACTGCAGAGAGGTCAGGAATGTTATGTTATGTTATGGCGGTGAGACAAAGCAATGTATACAAATGCTGATGGATCAAGTTAGTACGGCAAACGGTAAATAGCTGGAATTTGAATATCGTATAGGAGAAAACTAACCAAATATTCTTGGAGTTTTGGAGACAAAGCTTATAAAAGAGAAAAACTTCAGTTTATAATAGCTTATAGCTCATTAAGGTAATGCATAAAGGGAAGGTTAACTGTGGGAAAGAAGTGCACAGTGGTGTTGCTGCATCTTCCTCCCAAGAATTTTCACGATGCAGAATAACTATGCCATGATAACAATGAAGGAAGAGTCAGGCTGGTGCGAGCAGCAGTAAAACATGCCGTTCTCAGAGGAGGTATAGCACTGTCAGTGGGGGGATTGCAGAGGTAAAGAGATAGACTGGGAGATCTTGGATCCTCATAGTGACAAGGAATGATGGACACACAAGTTCCTAGAGTTTGTACGGGAAAATTTCATGCATCAGCCTTTCAGTCAACGTACTAGTGTCAGGAGGAAGGATACATCATTATCACGAGGTCTTCTCTTCACACATACTGACATGGATATTGTAAATACCCTGTGTGATAACCTGACTTCAAGAGATGGCCATGCAGATCTGAAGTTTGGTTATGTGGTAGGTGCGGAAGTGATAAGAGCAGAGGTGAAACAAGAATTAAAGAGGGGATAAAACTCATGGAAACCTCACAAAACTTAAATTTCTATGGAAACATAAACTGGGAAGTGGATTTCAGTAGCCAGGAAGCAGGGTATTGTGGTGAAAGGTTCTGTGAATTTTACAGTGAAGGAATAGGAATGTGGGTAATTCCAGCCTCAAATATCGAGGGAAGGTAAAGAAAGAGGGAAGAATGGCTCAATAAAAGATGCTAAAAAGCAAAGAAGCCTTAAATTTGCTCACACTGGAAGAGAAAAGGCTGAGGGTTGACTTGATCACAACCATTAAGCTTTTGAACCAGATTGATGACATAGACAGTTAGCAGTTTTCTGAAAGATGTAGGGATAGGAAAACCAGAGAACATAGCATGAAAGTAAGAAATTTGTCGAAAGAAAATGCAAAAAAGAAAAAAGTATAGTAAGAGTGGTGGATAAATGAAATAGATGAAGGCATGGTTAATGGAGGTAGCATATAAAGAGTTTAGATTGTTATATGAAAGTAGAGAATGTTTTAAATGGGTCCCCACGAGTATGAAACTCCCTCCCCGTATGGTACAAAAAGGTAATCACACAGCGTAGAGGCAGACGCATAGTGCATCTCTGTGCAACGCTGGGAAAAGTCTAGGGAACGAGTCCAAGTGGGAAGCATAGCGCCTGGTTAGAGGTCATCTGAGCATCGCGCAAAAGCCTGGCACACAATGCCAGATCAGTCACCGGAATACAACAGCAACACACAGCATTCGAAACAACACGAAATACTGTGGCGCAAAGGCAGTCAGCACTCAAGACTGCAGCAGCAACCAGTCCATCACCACACACACACCACCACAGATGAACCATTATTGTCATTTCTTGGCTCCAACGAACCTGCACGAACAGCAGCCTCACTTTGTATTTAAAAGGGGAAAAAAAGAAAAGAAAGTCATTGGAGATGAAAGGTACGTGAGCACGTGCGAGCCCCGCCCCCGCGCGAGCCGTGGACGCCGCCAGAACCAAGACAGGTCCGTAATGATGTTCACCTCGAGGTCGTGACTGTGAGTGGAGCAGTTCCGCGGTCTCGCACGTCTCGGGGGATGCAGAACGCTTTCACTCGTGAATGAGATGAAGCTGTTGTACCGGACCGCTGAAGTGACTGAATGGAGTGACTTGCGGTTTGTACAAGACACATCCTTGAGGTGACTTGATGGTGTGGCATGTGGACGGCGACGATGCATGACATGCCTCGTCCCACACCTCTCCCACACCCCAGCTTGAGGCTTCCAGTCGTTTGGAAAGCTTACTTAGCCAGACTTGATTCACTTCTATTGCAGCTTTGCAGTGAGGCGTAGAAGGACTCGTAGATGTTGGATACTTATGCAGAGTCAGATTGGCTGGATTGTTAAGATAGGGTTAAGATGGTTAGGGTTCTTTCGGCAGTTGGGTTCGTTGGTGTGTTTGTTGTATTGGATGCTTTGTGTTAGGTTGATTACTTTGCATATGGCTAGATAGGCTGGTTGATTGAATGGCGTTTGGATGCGTTAGGTTTAACAAGTTTGGATATCAATTGGGATAGATTTCTCTTTGGTTAATTTCAGATAGTCAGTAAGTCTGGACTGGTTTCGTTCGCCCAGCATACCAGATCCGGTTCATGTTTTTCTCCCAGGGCCGTATCTGGATCAGGGTAATAACAGATACCATATAAACTACACTAAATCTTCAGTCAGATAAACTCGAGTGCTCAGTGTGTTCCATGTGATTAGCCCTTTGAGCTGAGATGCACGGTGCTTGAGTGGGTCGGGTCATCATATCCAAGGATCATGTAAGTGGTCAGGAATCGTATCGTTGTGCTCAAGGGTCATCCTCTCGTGCTGAAGGGTCGCACCGTAGTAGCCCTTAAGGGGTCAAAGTTTCATCCTGTCTGCTGGTGACATTAGCGTGGGTACAGTGTGCTGGACTATAGGGTAGTGCTCCGGCAGCCTGTATGACGCCATCTCTCAGGTGGAGGAGGTAAGACGCCGCCGGACGACCAAGCTGAAATCAAATAAAAAGTTTGATTGATCGTGACGGCTCGCAAGCCCTCGCCACCCCAGCTCGAACACAATCCGTGATTCGGCTTGAAATATTACTCTGATACCGTATCATTTTCTCGCTTGCAGCGGGTATGTTATGCGGATATGACGCATATTCACATATTTGAGGAGCTTAATGTTACGGTCAAGCTGGCTGGCTATTGCTTTTAGAGCTACGTGACTTGGGAGTTGCGTGGGATTCTGGCAACTCAATGACAGAGACGATTTACAAGCGAGTAAATACATACCTCAGGGAAGTATAGATTTGATGGTACTTTTTTCTGATTGTCTCTTTATGTGTGTTGGTGTTGGAGAGAGGGAGGGGAGGGGGATGAGAAGAGGGTTGGGGAGGAGGAACAGGAGAGCTGGTGGAAGGTCTCAGGCGGTGTCAGGTTAGAGGTGTGTGGGGGTGGTGTTGGGTCGGCGTTGTCTCAGTATTGCAGGTGATGTATTGTGTCATTTGTGGCAATTGGAGGGAAGGATTGCACGCTCGAATTCAGGAATGTGGTGTGTGTGTGTGTGTGTGTGTGTATAATCACCACCAACTTGGACAGTTTGGGGAGGGTGTTTTACGCTCGTGTGGCCCCATCTCTTGAACTTGCTCAGTTAAAGATACTTCATTTTTGTATGCTGTCAGCATTCATGGTTTCATTACTTAGTTTATTCCCTTCATCTAATTTTCAGATACTATAAAAGTACTTCTTGGCACATGTTTGGAGAAGTTTTTTCGTGAATTTAATGATATGGTCTCGCGTTGTTCTGTGTTTGCGTTTTTCGTAGATGAAATCATTACACCAGTTCAGAAACTTGAAGGATCTTATCAAATCACCCGTTACACTTCTGGCTTCCCTGATGAACTTATGCGGATGCCTTAGATAAATTACAGTGTTGACTCTCCCATGTCCCTTTCACACACACACACACGTTCCTGTAGCTCATGTCCCGGGAGATAATATTTGTATCGAGGCCATCTCTCACTGTGTGTCATCATCATTTTCCATTTACATGAGTTGAATATCATGAACCTCGTATCGGATCGACTCTAAAGTTTGCCGAGGACCGTTTGTTAAGTTGCTAGAATTCTTAGTACTTGACTTTCCATATGATCCAAGCATCATCCGCAAACATATGTAGGAAGAGCATTGGTCCCAGGACTGTGCCGTGTGGCACGCCACTGGTGACTCCAACCCACTGGAGAACGTTTCTTCGACGTGCATCCTCTACTCCTCTCACTAAGGTGGTTTTCCCTCCGTCGGACGAGAGTTTTCCTTATTCCTGCCGGTAGAGCCAGCTTCTCTACCAGGTCCCATTTTTGATATAGTGTTAACCCTAAACTCATATTTTCTTTGGTCGTTTCCTTTTTGCACATAGTCATCCATTAGCTTCCCATGTATCATCCCGCTTCGGAAAGACTGGTCTGTAGATACACGTCACTTCGCCTTCATCTTCTCAAAGATGAGTAAGACATTTACACTCGTCCACTCCCCTGGTGTGACTTATTGAACAACACATGAAGCGGCCTGTAAAGCGTAACTGCATCTCTCTTCAGCACTTACGGAGGAGCCTCATCTGAACTTCACTAGGTCAAAGTGCTTCAGTAGTCAACTTAGTGGTTTCTAGCAGTTTCGGTGGCTTGTAAGACTTCATCCTCGTTCTGCCTCGCTGGTGTTAGCTAGTCTTCAGTATCTTCCACTGTAAAAATAGTTTTGGAATTATCATTCATCTCCTCGCATATCTTTACAGCATCCTTCGCAACTCTTCACTTTAATTCCCTTATCATGATCAGCTGCTTATAGCAAAAAAAATTTACTCCAGAGGAAATTCTGGAAAAGTTTTGGGTTATCTTCTGCTTTGTCCACAATATTCTTTTCAAGGTTTCTCTGCTTCTCCTTGCTTATCTTGCTTTATACACTCCTTGCTTTCTTATACATGCATGTGTGCATGCGTGTATTTGCTTTTATGCCCGCTTGCTTGCCTTTGCTCGCGAGTATATGTGTTTATGTATATGATTGAGTGCGTGTGTGTACATGTATACATTTGTTTGTGTCATTTGGGTTATGAAAAATCTCTTAGTGACTTGTTGATGGTAGTGTCAACGAAAATAGTAGCGCAGGTTCGGGTCAAGATTATGGGGGGACAGAGGAACCAGTGTTGAAGTAAGCTAAGATGTGCAAGAGGAGAGAGAAAGAAATATGAATGTGCTGGAAAAATGAAGATTCTCAAGTGAATGTAGCATGTCTCGCTCTGTGATCTGACCGCAGTTGAAAGGGATCTTAGTGCTGCTCCGTCACCATTGGTTGAAACAGATTAGTGGCGAAAAGGATTAAATTTTGGTAAACTTCGACTTCCGAAGGAAGCTGAATATAGTTGTTAGAATTTTTGTAGCATTATGAGGGATAGCGTGGATTTTTATAGCATTATGAGGGATAGCGTGGATTTTTGTAGCATTATGAGGGATAGCGTGGATTTTTGTAGCATTATGAGGGATAGCGTGGATTTTTGTAGCATTATGAGGGATAGCGTGGATTTTTGTAGCATTGTGAGGGATAGCGTGGATTTTTAAGCATTATGAGGGATAGTGTGGATTTTTAAGCATTATGAGGGATAGTGTGGATTTTTTTTTTCCAAACTTTAGAAAGTATAGCCTGAGATATAGCCAGATAAAGACCAAATTTTTTTTTTTTTTTTGTAAGTCTGGCCCCTAGAAAATAGCCAGAAAATGATCATATCACATTCGATACACGGATCACTGATCATCATATTCATTATCAGCATGATGTTCACTCTCACTCACTACCACCACGTCTCTCACATTCATGTGCATTCTCATCCATTCTCATGTTCACTGTCACTCGCCACCACCACGTTTCTAACTCGCAGTCATGTTCATTCTCTCCTATCATGTTCACTGTCACTCACTATCATGTTCACTGTCGTTTACCAGTCACCATCTTGTTCACTTACCATAATATACACCGTAACGCACCATCCATTATCTTCACCATCACTCAGCGTTGAATGACACTCACTAATCTGTTCACCTTCTCACCATCATGTTCACTCTCACTCTCCGTCATGTTTGATCATTCACCATTACGTTCACCTCATCATGTTCGCTAGCTCACTGTCATGTTCAGTATCGTTCACCATACAAATCACTGACCATCATGCTCACTATCACTGACCTTCATATTCACTCTCAGCGACCATCATGTTCATTTACACTCGTCAGCATGTCTGCTATCACTAATCTTCACTGTTGTATGGCTCGTGTATCAGCATTGGTTGAAATGAAATAGATTAATGGCAAACATAGAAAATGGTAACTTGCTTGATTATCACATTATCACATGATTGTCATCATTATGAAGGGTATGTGGAAAGGATTGTCATCATTATGAAGGGTATGTGGAAAGACATTTGTATGCCAGATTTCATGAACATAGGCTGGAATATAGCCATGTGATGGGTGAGGGAAAACTGAAAAAATCAGGCAGGACCTTCAGGAGTTTGTCTCCATTGGTGGTTGTCTAACTACAACATCTCCAAGTGTTGTTACATCTCATCTAAGATACCGGAGCCTTTTTACATAATCAGTCTTGGACCCAATATTCAACTGAATCTCTCTGATGACACTCCATCTATTAGGGGAACGTCTGTTCAGGATTTTAGTTTCGTCAGCAGATATGACAGGACCCAATCTTCCACAGGTATCTGATACATGGTTGAATATAGTGAGTGTAATGTTATACTCAGAGGTGTTAATCGTGATATCGTTGGCTTTAGCTAAGTGTATGGTAGTCTGTACTCGTGGACATGGACTGAAGAAGGGCGTTAATGAGAACGTTGAACAAAGGGGGCCTAAGTGCACCACCCTACGGAGTACCAAATTCAGACTTTTTGATTTGTGTTATTTGAACAGAACAGATGTCTTTCTGTTAAGCAGGTAAAAACCAGCCCATTGTATCCATTTTAGCAAGTTCTTACAAGATTTCTTGTCGATTGGCTGTATGAAAAGCAGCTTTTAGGTCAAGGAAGGTGGTGTAATTTTACTTTGCTTAGCGTTCACAGGAATGAGTGGTTCAGGGATGATACGGTGGGTTTGTGAAGCATGAGGGTTTTCTGAGGCGTGAGAGTTTGTTGAACCTTGAGGGTTCGCTGTAGCATGATGGTTCGTTGAACCTTGAGGGTTCGTCGAACCTTGAGGGATTGCTGTGGCATGAGGGTTCGTTGAACCTTGAGGGATTGCTGTGGCATGAGGGTTCGTTGAACCTTGAGGGTTTGCTGTGGCATGAGGGTTTGTTGAGTCTTGAGGGTTCAGTGGAACTTGTTAGTTTCATGAACCTTAGTGAGTCGCTGAGCCTTGGTGGTTTGTTGAACCTTAACGGTTTGAATCTTTGAGTGTTTTTTGTCTCTTGGTGTCTGTTGAGTGTTACTGACCTTTGACCATCTCGCCATTATTATGAACTGCATCGAAACAATAAATGGGAAAAACAGAGCTTCTTCTACATAACAACCTTAAGGAAAATGTAAGAAACAGCAACGGCAGTTGCCACAACGGCCAACAACAGTGACAGCGGCAACAGCAACAGTCCATCCTCACAAAAAAAAGAAAAAGAAAGAAGACCAACGGTAGCCGTGGAAAGAGACACCCTGTAGTGACCACATCAAAAGAAAGTGTGGGACATCATGGAGCAATGTACCAGGGACAAAAGACGAAGACTCCTCATTGATTACGACGCATGACTGAACCGTGTTGATTAGGTTTTTCTCTCTTTATTTCCTTATTTTCCCTCTCCCTCACGAGATGCTCTCCCGTGGTGTGTGTGTTCGACACCACTGCGACGGTACCGCCTGGGAAACGCACGGAGGATACGGGAAGTACGCAGATGTGATGATGGAGGTAAACAGTCGAATACAGAAATAAGAGACGCAGTATCTTCCCTGCCATCAGTCTCTTGGGGGAAATACGAAAACCCATGAAAAAAAGAGGGGGGTGGAAGAAGGGGGGGGGGGAGTGTTGAGGGGAAACGTGGAAATACGTGTCGTAAGTGTTTTTTGCGTCAGTGGGCGTGGCGTCACGAGAGTGTAAATACGAGCTGGAGGAGACGCTGCCATTGTTTGGTCGGTGATGCAAGGCTTAAATAATGACGTCGAAGCTATTGTCATACGGCCTCTGTTACTCGGGTCCTTTGTGCCGCTGTGCCCGCCCCAGCTGGCCTTCCTCCAGCCTTTATATTTATCTATTTATTTTTTTTTCCATGAATATTCGTTCTTGTGGTTATCTTTGCTTAGTCTTATTTAACCATTTCAGTTTCTTTATATACCTTTATTTTCGTTATTGTTTCGTAACAGAGACTGGATAGGAAAATGAGGTATTGGATTATCATTATCAATATTAATATATTATTATTATTATTATTATTATTATTATTATTATTATTAGTATTATTATCCATCATTGTTTAAGAGATTCTATTACCGTTGAGAAGGTGTGTGGAGACTTTGTATTCAGTTGTATATCGTGTGTAGCGTGTTGTGTACTGCTGGATATTACATTCATCGTTATTATCGTATATTTTTATTTCTCTTCCTTCCTCCCAGAATATTAGTGGTTTTATAGTGGCTAGATACATATAGATGTTAGGTATGGTCTTGTTATGCTTTTATTATATTGGTCTGACTGACTTCATTGTAAATTGTCATTATGTTTTCTCCCCGTGAGTGTGGTTACGTTTTCTTTGATTTTGTTGTTTTTTCAGGATGAACCTTTGGTTGTTTGATTTCAATCCTCATTGAAATTATTTAATGTTTGCGTATCAGATCGTAGATCATATCTGTTCAAGGACTCTCTCTCTCTCTCTCTCTCCCTCTCTCTCTCTCTCTCTCTCTCTTTCTCTCTCTCTCCCTCTCTCTCTCTCTCTCTCTCTCTCTCTCTCTCTCTCTCTCTCTCTCTCTCTCTCTCTCTCTCTCTCTCTCCCTCTCTCTGCCATGATACATAATCACGTTTACCCCGGCCTCGTTAAGGAGCGAGGCGACCCAATCTAGGCACAAATTCCGAGCGAGAAAATTGAATGTGTGAGAATGATGCAGAACGCTTGATAAACAACTCAGCTGGAGTCGATCACCTGGCCTCTCATCACGGGCGGGATAGGGAAGAGGGATGGAGGAGGAGGAGGAGGAGGGAAATAAAGGAGAGTGACGGAAGGGGAAACAGGTAAATAGTTGGAGGGATGAGGGAGAGGATGGGAGGAGGGATGGAAAGGAGGAGCTGTTGAGTATGATCAAGACCGAGTCGTGGAGGAAGCTGTGATTGAACATGAAGTACATGGTAATGCAGCAGGGAGTGGGTGACCATAGAACAGTGTGTTTATACTGTGAGGTCCAGTTGTCATGTTGGTGCACATGTGAGTGTCGTACCCAGCCCCCTGGTGTCGTGATAAGCTCAGGCGTCGTCCACGGCACTATCTGCCTTGTGTTGTGAAGTGTTGGGTAGGAGAATGAGGGTGCATTGACCAGGATATCACCCAAGCATATCAAAAACTGTGTACGGAAAGTTTCCCTTGTATGTATGTTTGTTACTGTGTATGTTGATCTATCCTGAGTACATTATTTCTTGTTTATTTTTTGTGTGTGTGCTTGTGAATACCCATTTGTTATCTATGTGTGGCCACATCTCTTTTAAACTTTCACTGTTATCGTACAACATTTTAAGCTTCTGCGTGCTGTCACCATTCATAGTTTTCTCAGTTTATTCCATTCATCCGTTAGTCTTATGACAAGAAAAGTTGTTTCCTTACATCTTGTTTACAAATTCATTACAAGAAAAGTTGTTTCCTTACATCTTGTTCTACACGTTTCTTTTTATTTCTATGTTATGGCTCCTGGTGTCTCCAAGTTTCTTGTTTAATTCTATGTTATGGCCTCTGGTTCTTCTGTCTTTGCATCTTTCGAAGAACTGTTCGATGTTGACATCATCAAAATCATCTGATCAGGTTACCGCTTACTCTTCTCTCTTCAAAGGTGGACAGATTCAGGACCACTCACTAAGAGTACCCGTATAGATCAGCTCTCTTAACTCTAGTACTGTCTTCGTTGCCGTTCTCAGTGTGTATGTGTAAACACAAACATGCGCATGTTGTTGCTCCGTCCCACTGAACTGTGGCATGACTGCCTCCCCCACCCCCACCATTACTATGTAACACCCTCAGCTACAGCTACGTCGCACCCGATGTTGTCAACGTGACAGCTGTCGATAGCTTTAATCCGCGACCAGACACATACTTTTAGTAATATGAGTTACAAGTCAGTACTCCTGTTCGGGAAGGAGAATCATTTAAAGCATGTGTAATCCAACTGCTATTAAGCCCCTGGTGCAACCCTTTTCTTATCAAATCTGAGCCTGCGACCTGGAGTATCCCACTGCTTTTATTAGATGGGGAGTTGCCTTCTGCTGTAGTGTCTTGTCTCTCTGGCCCGTTTTTTTTTTTTTTTTTCAAACATTCAAATGTGTGCGACCTGTCCGACTCACAGCCTTCTCAAGTTGATAGGGTTTGTTAGAGAGAGAAAAAAATAACCATTAGTGTACCCTCGGCTCACAGTATTATTGGAACTCCACTTGTGTTGTCGCTAACCCCCTCCCACAGCTGACCCCACATAGATAGGGGTTGACAATTGGAAGAAAATAATTATTTCTGTCTTATTAAGCTTAATTTTTCACGTGCTGTGTGTATTAGTAATAAATAGAATGAAATGTAAATCATGAACAGGTCGAGAAGTATTTTTCGAAAGACTGCACTTTATTGCTAGAACCGAGTTAAAGGTAAACATTGAGGAGTGGTTGCTCTTGAAATTTCATTGCCCTGACGTCAACAGACAAGGCCACTGTATCTTGTCATTTGTCAAAGAATCGTTAATCACATTATGGAGCTGAGTTACGGAGGCACAGATGCAGACTAATCCAGTGGAGGAGGTGGATGAGGAGGTAAGGCACCAACATGTCGTTGTCAGAAATCGGTTAGATCCCCTTTGCTTGTTTGCTATATATAAGGAATTTACTGACGCTATCTTCCCTCATGATAATGGGTTAGGTTTCTTCGGAGAAGACTTGAGGAACGCTGCCTAGACGGAGATATGAACGAGGCAAATTGTTGTAAGATTGTAGGAATGACTAAAGCATTTATCTGATGGATGAATACTGTTAGAATTATAAAGGTTTAGCTCAGCACATGATATGGGACATTTGAAATAACTTCTATAACGATTATATAACTTGGCATAGTTTATTATAAATACACTAATATTCTAGATACCTTAAAACATGTCTTTTTAGTGTTAAAGGAGGGTAGTCTTATATTTTTATGTAATTACTCCATGAATGAAACTTATTATTGGATTATCAGTGTTTAATAAGATCATAAAGAATGCCGATGGCTTGGTAATACATTGATTTTTGGGGGGGCATTTTTTTCTTAAATTTTTTGATCATTGATTTTCATAACGGGTTTCCAGTGTAAGCTTTTCAGTTATTTTTACTACATAATTAACAATATACATATATACTGCCATAAACTCCTTACCTCCTTTTATCTGTCACACACATCCATTATTCCTAACAAGCTGTCGTGCCTTACCTTAACTACAGCTGCTGGTATAACTACATAACATAACAAATAGGGACTTGGAACTGAGAGTGTTACTGATAATCCTCACGTGTCTGTGGCATCTGCTTGCAAACATGTTGGCCTTGCCACAAGAGCAATAGCTGCTCTAGCTCTTGGATATATCACGTGTCCTCCGCCAAGAGATGTAACAGATGACTTCGTCCACCAGTTCCATGCAATAGCAGGAATGCCACTAGTGACAGGCCGTATTGGCGGAATAGATTAAACAGTCCGGATTTCTGGATCTTGGTGTAGGAAAGACTATTATTCCATCAAAGTTATGAGGATATAATGGTGCAGAGCGAGTGATGCAGTAGACTTGGCTCGAATATGATGCCATGCTCGCTTAAATTGAGCGACGGACGTTGGCTGAAGGTGTGGATATACAGCATTAAATTGCTCCGTTACTTCATGCTTACTGCTTGCGGGTAATGCTTGCAAGGTTATAATGTTTGCCCTGAATTTCAGCATTACGCTCAAAATTAAGAACGGCAATTATTGTACTGCTCTTCCGTGAGATGTACACCGTAAGTCTGTCACCGCTGCGTTTGTTTACACAGTCAGTCAGCTGATCGCGTAGTCTGCAGCTTCCAGGGCTACCAACCCTCACGAATTGAGGATTGCTTATAGGGCCGTCCCTTTATAAGTTGAGCCTCGCTCATCACGTAACACAATCGAGTGAAAAAAGAAAAAAAATACACATACCCTTGTCGGGTCGCTGCAAATAAATGATGAGGAGGATGGGGTCGTCCCAACGATTAAAGTGTGAGAAAACGAGCCTATGTCTGTATAGATTAGGACCTTAGGATAATATTACCGTACATCATCAGGTAGCCATGGCATGAACCATTAGGTCTCCTGTTCTCTGTTGAAGCTTTCCATATGACGCCACGACAACATGCATACATCCCACCCTCCCACATTTGCCCATCCCATGACAGATTCCCCTCACCGTCACATTCTTCCCTGTTATTGTCACGGCCTCCTCTAACCATACCATCCTTTCCTCCTACCACGTCACCCTTTCCTCCACAGTGTCAGCCTCCCCTGTTAGCATGACCTCCTCCCCCTGCTGCCTTGACATCCCCTTTGTTTACTCCAACACTTTCTCCACTCACCTTAGCACCGCATCTCGTGTGATGGTCAACTCCCAGCATCGGACCAAAAGCTTTTTATCCTCCTCCTCCTTCCCCCCTCCACTTCGGCATTAGGGTTATGATAGAACGGAATAACCATCAGAAATTGTCAAAGCGAAGCCTACATTCACAACATGACTAGACAAATATTTCAATGATATTAATTGTCAATGAGGAAGAAACTTATGTTCCATGATAATCCTGTTCGAATATGACATTGTAGTATGCACGTACTTCGACTTATTTTTTTTTTTTTTTTTTTTTTTGCTCTGCAGAGTAGCAGCTAAAGTCCTCCTTCTTCAAAGTCTCCGGCGGCTGTGTCTGCCATTCATTTTTTAGTATAGAATTTCCATGTCGACACATTGTCTCTATACCACAAGACGTTCCTTCATAGGAATTTTCTGCTGGTGGTTATGCCGGAGGGTGTGCTGGGTGGGGAGGAGCCCGCTGCTGTACCGTCTTGTCTCCGTGTGTAATTAGGAATACAGGATACTATAACTGTCCTCCAGGAGAGAGTCTTGCCATAGAACCATCAGGTCTTCTGTTGTGCCTTTCCCGCTATATAGCTCACTTTCTCCATGTGGTAATGGAAGACTCTCGTCACTTGACCATTTGCCTCACTTCCCAGTAATAATGGTGAACACCCCCCCCCCCCCCCCCCCCCGGCCTGCCAAGAGTTTTCCTTCCGTTGTTGAAAATGGTGAAAGCCCACCAGAAAGCCTCCTTACCTCTGTATGATAATGGTGAACGTCCTCCAGCTGACCAGAAGCCTCCTCCCTTCCCTTCCATTAATAATGGTGAATGTCCACGCAGCATCTGGCAACCCCTCCTCACTCCTCCACCCCAACACACACACACACACACACACACACACACACACACACAGAGCATCTCTACATTACGCCACGAAATCATTCACCGTTCGCCCGAGGCCCGGGCTGACCTTAACCCCTGACCCTTAGGCGTCGGTCTCGGGTCCACCTGCTGCCGCTGTGCTGGACTGGAGGGGACTGCCAGGGATCAAGGTTACTTAGGGCTGAGGTTTACCAGGGCTTGAGGCCTGGGGCTACCGGGACATAGGACTGACCGGGCATGGGGCTGCTTGGAGTTGGGACAGCTAGGACTCAAGGTTGCCAGAGTTCGGAGGTGTCTGGATATGGATATGTGGGACTGTTTAGCCTTGTGGGGCTGCCATCGTTCAGGCTTCCAGGACTTGGGATTTTTTGGGGGATTGCTAGGTTGTCGGGGTTTTGGGTTGTCAAAGCTTGGGGTTGCTCGGCACTGCTTGGATTTAAGGTCATGGAGGCTTGCTCCTACCCAAGATCTAGGATCTCTAAGCCTGTGTGTGGATACCTGTCTGTAATCACTTACCTGTGATGTGCGGGGAGTGAGGTCTATGCTAGTGGCGCCACATCTCGTGAACTGTCTCTCCTGTCTTGCAAGTTTTGATAGTGTACATATTTCATTATCTTATAACTAAGGTTTTGACATGAGTTCATCTAATGTTCTCATACCGTGACAGTACGTCTTCATATCCTTTCTAATAAGTGTCTTGGTAGATATCATGTCATGGCCAATGGTTGTTCTATCCCAGCGTCTTTCGAAGAACTGTTCATCACCTGTGTCATCAAGGTGGTTGGAAAACTTGGAAACGGTTGTGTGCTGCTGTTAGTACTGTTGTATGCAGCTGCTCTTGCTGCTGCCGTAGCCCTCGCAGCTGTAATCGCAGCGAGGCATTTGTCCCAGTCAGCGTTTACTGCTGTACCTGGTGAGCTGCTTCTTCCCTCCCCGCCTCCACCACTGACCGCAGCTCCTGAGGATGATGTTGCTCGTGCTGCTGATGTTCACCAGAAACATCGTCCAGAACTTACGGATGTTTGCCGCTGTAAGACCTCGCCATCACAACAGCCATCCTCTGGGCGTTTGCCGTCTCACCCTCGTCCAGTGAGTGTGGAACATTTGCATTCAGCAGCAACAGTAAAGGAGGCGTCGCTAGGCCCGCCACCTCAGCAGGTGGTGACATCAGGTTATGGGTTAGGACCGTGAGAGAGAGAGAGAGAGAGAGAGAGAGAGAGAGAGAGAGAGAGAGAGAGAGAGAGAGAGAGAGAGAGATCCTCGTTGTCAGTAAACTTAGCTTCATTTTAACTGTAACCTTTGAGGACGTGGTATGATGACGAGGTCTGTATGACGACTTGGTATGATCGAGTGTGCTTGTATCTGTGGTATGATAACGAGAAATATAGGACGAATTGGTATAATGGACATTGCTCGTATTTCTTCATAAGACCCGATATAATGGCCATAACTATAGCCAAACATGGTTTGATTGCGAACATTGTTAGGGAAATGGTTTGACAATGACTGTCCCGATGAACGAGATAATTTTTTTTGGAACTTGAAGACGTAGATGGTATTATCGCCAAGAAAAAAAATATTTAAAGCAATTGTACATTTTGTAGGACTTTGTGGATGGCTGGGCATATTCAAGACACCATTATGATCCCCAGGACCATTCAGGATATAAAGTCGTGGACTTTTTTTTTTTTTTACTGTTTTAAGGACCCTGTAAAGACATGATGCTATTTCCAGGACAATTTGGAAAGAATAATACCCTGGTTATTGTCGTCTAGAATGAATAATGCCGTTGCTATACTCTTTGTGACGACCTATTATATGTTTCCTAGGACAATGGAAATACGTAACTTTTAGAACCGTTGGCAGGTGTCTTGTTATTCCCAGTTCCTTGAAAAGGCGCATTGTTCTGAGCAGAATATTAGGACGTCTCGTTACTCACGCTATTGTGAGAGGCTCAGCCGTCCACGGAGTTTCTGAGAGAGAGGAGCTGTTATCGTGCAAGCTATAATGAGACGTCGGAATTAGAAGCATGACGAGTCATGCTGTTTATTCGATAGATATAATGAGATATACCGTCATCAGGACTATTGAGACATCGTACAATCGCTGACGCTGTGCCATTTCCATGACTGTATCTTACCACATGGTATTATTTTCTCATAATTTTTCCTGCCGGCAGTTGAGCCGGAGGGAGAGGTGGGTGGGGAGGTGCCTGCCTTCTGCTTTGCCATACTGTTTCTAACATTATATTTAGACTTTTTTTTTATATATTCCTTTACAGGTTACAGACCCTCAGGTGTTGTTATTTGTCCTTCACATGACGTCATGTTTTCACGAAGACCCTGTCTTGCTCTGCTTTGAATATTTCAACTGAAGACACTCCTTATCAAAATCTTTTATCATGAGAACAAGGGACTTCCTTATGGTCTATGTCTTAAACTCTGAGGTGAGCTCATGTCATGAATGCAAGACATCATACCCAAGAGTCGTACCGTCGTGTTCAAGGGTCGTTTTATCGTGCCCAAGCGTCGTAACGTCTTGCTTAAGGTTTGTACTCACGGGCCGCATGGACGATCTTAGGGTCGATTTTAAGGTTCGTACCTTCATGCTCAAGGGATGTATTGTTGTGCTCAGGTTTGTACCTTCGTGCTCAATGGTCGTACCTTCGTCTCATTGGTCGTATCGTCGTGCTTAAGGGCCTTACCTTCGTGCTCAAGGGCCGTACCTTCGTGCTCAAGGGCCGTACCTTCGTGCTCAAGGGCCTTACCTTCGTGCTCAAGGGCCGTACCTTCGTGCTCAAGGGTCGTACCTTCGTGCTCAAGGGTCGTACCTTCGTGCTCAAGGGTCGTACCTTCGTGCTCAAGGGTCGTACCTTCGTGCTCAAGATTTAAACGGAGGAAGTGAGGGGGCGAGACTCGGCCGGCCGAGACGTATATGGCTGGTGGAAGACGTGCCAATGTATACTTTACTCGTGGTAGTAGAGTGTCCAACACATGTCCTGCCGGGTTTAATAGCCTGTTGCTGTCCCGCCATATCTTTACACGTCTCCTGGTGTGGGCCGGCGACACAGCGCACGTCCTCTCGTGTTGTTTTACGACATGACAGAGTCTCGTGTGATTCACCAACTAGTGTTTGGTGTTTTCAAGAACATTATAGCTTTAGTGTTAGTCCTGTGTAGGAATACGTAAGTTATGATAGCGATGTCTTGAACAATATATATATATATATATATATATATATATATATATATATATATATATATATATATATATATATATATATATATATAATGTTTGATTATACAGCCTCAGGACCCCTTTCATGGGGATCTCGCAGCTTCAAGGGTGTGGTACAGTCAGGAGCTGGGACATTACTGACTCCGTTGGAGTGAAAAGTTACTCGACGAGATTGTCCTCCTTTTCATTGACTGACGACGGTACAACCTCGCCGAAGGTGACTTTTCACTCGCGATGTAACCACAGGTAGGCGAATCCCGGTTACGCTGAAAATCCTCCCCTCCCGTTTTTAATTTTCCAAAAGAAGGAACAGAGAAGGGGGCCAAGTGAGGATGTTCCTTCTAAGGCTCAGTCCTCTGTTCTTAACGCTACCTCGCTAATGCGGGAAATGCGAATATGTATGGGAAAAAAATAATCATATATATATATATATATATATATATATATATATATATATATATATATATATATATATATATATATATATATATATATATTCATAAATTTACTCATTAATTTATCGTATACTACCTTGAGGAAAATACTTTGCATTCTCATTTCATTCGATCAAAATTTATGACTAGAACTAATTACATACCGCAGACATGTTCATACATCCCTCCAGGTAATGGTAACACTCACGTGTATCTTGTTTTTTCCACCAGGTAAGGCAGTGCGGGTCGCACTCCGCTGTCCCTCATTTTGTAAGAGTGTGAGTGACCATCTGTGTCCCTTCAGTCCTCATCACTAGGTAAGTAGTGTCCCGAGTTCCCATCTGCTATATTCCACCTTCAGAGTCCTTCATTAGCTACAGGTCAGACGTTCTCCCATGCTGTGTACCCACCTTCATTGAGTGTGTCCCCACAGTTAAAGTCTCCAGGATCAAGTTTGCAGAAACCCTCCTGCAGGTGAGAACCAGAATGTTTTCCCTTGAGCCCATGAATCTTGAGGTTCGTGCTGGAGAAGCAACATGGGTCGCCATAGATGAGAAGAGACTTTTAAGTCATGGCACCTGGGGAAGAACTGCGTCATCACTCTGTGTTGTATTGGGTTGGGAATGATAGGAGAAGTTAGTTCTGTACTGATCCCCGGCCTCCATCACTTCTTGTAATCCAATCCATTTTCCTGGTTGATGCGTTAATATGGAGGAGGAAAAAGTCTGTGCGAACATCTGATAAGAGCTTGGCGTCCGTGATGGAGGCTGCGACGTCAGTAGCGGTGCCGTTGTTGAGGCAGTGTAGGTAAGGTATGCAGGTGGAGTGGGAGGTAGTAACGGCACGTGTGGACGTTGTCCCCTGCCTCCCTCCCCTGCAGCAGGATACATGTGTGTTGGCAAAAAAAACAAAAAACAAATGTCAGGTAAATTCGAAATTCTAATCCGTACCCAGTGGAGGGTTCTCTCTCTCTCAGCCCTGTCATCTCGGCGTCCACTGCCGTTGGACCCGAACCAGAGAAGCTGGTGTGGTGGTGTTGGTGGTGAATGTGGTAGAGAGCAAGAGGAGAGAGAGGGGGGGTTGATGATTTAAGGGGGTGGGGGTGCGTAATACCGGTGGCGAACATCCGTCTAACCGCTAATCAACTGACCAATCAGAGGGTGTAGTTTGCTGAAAGGGGTGTGCCTAGAGGGCGGCCGGCTTCATCAGTCAAGGTGGCCTTTGTGGGTGCTACTCGACCCTCCCACCTCGTCCTTCTTCTCTCGCTCATCTCGTGCCTCTGGTAGCTCTTACGATTCGTGTGCTGCATGCAGGACGATGTAGTTTATCATTTAGTATCCTCAGGCACTGACGGAACTCCATAACCCGGCAGCATAGCGGCTAGAAACCTGGGTTTAATGTTTCCCGGGCGAGATCGAAAAAGAGACGGGACGATGGTGAGTAGAACAGGGAGGCGCTCCGGCGTGGTCTTGCAAGGCATCTGCCCGCCCCTTCTCCACATCTCATGGCCACCCTCCGCTATATTTCACTCAGGGGGCCTTCTGCACTACGCCCAGCAGCAACCTCTCACCTCTGAGGCGCCCGCAACACAGGGAAAACATCCGAAGAAGCGTGGTAATTCGCTCTCATTGTCTCCAAAGTGTTTGCGTCGATGGCCGCAGGGAAGGACTCGCCAGCTCCCGCGCTTTTTTGTTTACCCGTCGACAAAACAGATGACGAGCGGTCGCCGCCAGCCACCCTGCATCGTTGCTCACTAGCCAGGCAACTAATAGACTGCACTAGCCAATTCTCGCTCAACCTACGTTATCAAATTATATACTGCAATCTATATGCTATTTTCCGTCTGTATAGTTACTTGGGGCGTGAGTCATTACCCCGTCCATTCTAAAACCCCAAGTTTCAACGTTGCACCATCCAATTTGTAGGTCAAAATGCACGAGGAGGATACATATTATTGTAGGTATAAAAGGCCCACGAGCCCCAGAGGAACGCGAAAAGCCCGAGTCGACAGTACAGGGGAATGCTCGGTGCGGGACCCGCGTCATCTGTAGTAGTATCGTTTCCATCTTCGTCCAGCGGTACTGCTCTTCGTTATCCTTGCTCCTGAGGCCACTGATGTCTGTCGCAAGACTCCTGTTGACGTCTCCAGGTACTGATGCTGGTACGTCTCGCTCGTCTGGTGTTGATGTGTCTCGTGGGACTGACTGGTGTTGATGTCTCTCGTTGGAGTGACTGGTGCTGATCTCTCTCGTGGCACTGACTGGTGCTGATGTATCTCATTGGAGTGACTGGTCTTGACGTATATCGTGGGACTGACTACTGCTGATGTCCCCCATGATACTTGCTGACTCCTGCTGATGTCTCGTCGTCGGTAGGGCTGACTACTGCTGATGTCCCCCATGATACTTGCTGACTACTGCTGATGTCTCGTCGTCGTAGGGCTGACTACTGCTGATGTCCCCCATGATACTTTCTGACTACTGCTGATGTCTCGTCGTCGTAGGGCTGACTACTGCTGATGTCCCCCATGATACTTGCTGACTACTGCTGATGTCTCGTCGTCGTAGGACTGACTGTTGCTGATGTATCTCGTGGGAGAAAAACTGGTTTTGACGTCTCTCGTGGGACTGATGATGTTTCCCGTGGTACTTGCTGACTGATGCTGATGTTCTTTCCATGTGCTGACTAGTGCTTATGTCTCTCGTGGTACTAACAAGTGCTGATGTCACCCGTGGTACTTAATGACTGGTCCTGATGTCTCTCCATGTACTGACTAGTGCTGATGTTTCTCCTGGTAGTAACTGGTGCTGCTGATGTCTCTCGTGGGACTGGTTCTACTGACTTCTGATGAATACTCTTTGATTATACATTTTTTCCCTCACCACTCATAGGCACAGACTATGTAGATCCTGATCGGCCTAATTATACAGAGTTGAGCAGGATTTACAGACGCTCTGTTGCTGTGGGCGGCTCGACCCTGGCGAGACGGAGGTGTGCTCTCGGCCAGCGTGTAAGACGTTGTTAGGGATCATTACGAACCGTCATTACAGAAGGAATCATGGACACCCATGACGTTGAATGACGAAGGACTGCTGCGAAATGTATATTAAGTGTTTCCTGCAGAGCCAAAGCTGCTGTGTACCGTACGGTCGTGTCTTTATAAGGGGGAATGAAAAGTTTTATAATCTCGAGGTGATCAGCAACAGTAGCCGAGGCTATCACAGGTTGTGCCAAGTATACGGTACGGCCGCCATTAATATGATACTTCATTACTGTCTCGGCCAAACCTATTTATTTTGAACCTGAATAAGGAAATGCCTTATTAAATACCTGGAGACAAGACCTGCCTGGACCTGGGCTTGAAGGATGGACACCTGAATAGATAATGAGCAACAGGAGGAGTTTTGGGCACGCATGGAGGAAAAAGAATTACCTTAGAAGTTACTTGTAAGGTTATAAATTGATTTACATGCACTGGACGTACCGTCTGTAGTGCGATAACTTCCTGTGATCGTTAACAACATGTTTGCCAAACATGGGATTTTAGAGAGTAGACCAATGTATATATATTGTATTATATTGTTATATTATATTATATATTAATGTTACCTTTGTGGTATTTCTGGATTCCCCTGCGTGTGATTACATCGCGAGGAAAGTCACCTTTCTTAAGATTATGTTATCGTCTGTGCACAAAAGGGAGTAGTATCTCGTAGAAGAGATTCTCACTCCAGAGGAGTCCATCATTTCCCAGCTTCTGATCGTATCACAGCCTTCATGCTGTAAGAACCTCGTAAAAGAAGGGTGAAAGGCATGCACGGGATAGAGTGAATTGGAACGATAGGTCATACTGGACTGAACCAGGACATGTGAAGCGTCCGGTGTAAACCCTGGCAAGGTTTGTGGGCCCTGGTTGTGGATAGGGAGCTGTGATTCCGGTGCATTACACATGGCAAATTGAGAATGGTTGTAAGTGGATGAGGCCTTCGTTTGTTTCTAGCGCTACCTCGCTAACGCGGGAAGCAGTGATTAAGTACGAATATATATATATATATATATATATATATATATATATATATATATATATATATATATATTATCATTTTCTTTGTAGAACAAAGAAAGTAGATCGCTTGTTGCTTGCATTTGTTGACGTTTGCCATCATCGCATTTTTCCAGGTAAGCTGCAGGCGAGGTAGTGGCATGTACAGAGAATAACGGGTCTGCCCCACCTGACATAACACTTTAGACAAAATTATCTCACGAGGACTGTCTCAGCCGCCGTGTGTCTGGATGAAAGTCTACGGGGTCAGGTTGCCCTGGTTAGGTCAAGGACAGCGTGATACTGAGGTGGTTCTGGTCGTGTGATCAGTATTTGTGTTATGGGAAGAAAGTTCTTTTACACTAATGTTACTCCGTCTCTTTACCTCTTGTATATTTACCATGTCTCTACTCCTGTGTATGTATTCACACACACACACACACACACACACACACACACACACCAGCCTGAGCTCAGTACCCATTTAGCGACCAGCCTTGTGAGTTGGTTGTGGGACGACTGCCACGCTTAGGATTCGAACCCATGCGGGTCTGACCCCGAGTTGCATCGTGGTAACTCATGGTCGGTAACGCTAACCATTACAATACGGACGCCTTTACGTGTGTGTGTGTGTGTATGTGTGTGTATGTGTGTGTGTGCATGCACCTAAAGATGCGTGTCATCACACACACATACACACATACACACACACACACACACACACACACACACACACACACACACACACACACACACATACACACACGGCCTTGTAAGACCTGACGGTATACCATCAACAAACCTCGTATCCTCACATTACCAGTGGATCTTGCTTTTACTGATGACCGGCAGATGTCCAAGAGAGTCACCCACTTAGGAGGACACGAACTCAAGGTTTTCTGTTTTCCGTCAGGATTTTAATCCAAAATATTTTTCTCGGGAGAAAATCCCAGCGATATTCACAAACAAGATTCGTTACCGGAACAAAGTCTTCCAAATTCTTTCTCAGGCAACACACGTGGAGTTCGTGCACACAGTCGAGGCATTTCCTTTGAATCGTGAGTCCCATATGATGAGGACTATTACAGTATTTATGGTGGGAAGTTATAAGACCCTGGGTCCACATAACGGCGCAGATGATTAACGTGGATCACACGGAAGATGGGGAGAGGGAATTGCTTTCGTCGGTATAAAGGAACTGTACATAAGTTAGCCATGTCGTCATCTTAACGGTTCTGTACGAAGGATGTACCCAGATCATGACAGCACATCTGCATGTTAGAGCTCACACGACGAGCTTTCAGGAGGGCAAATGGTAAGCTCTGCTGGCCTGAACAAGGTCAAGTCGAGTATAAATCTCAATTAAGTTCACTTAGCGTACATTGGAGAGAATGGTTAAGAAGAGCTTGGCTTGCTATGGGTGATGGTTGGCAGATTGCTGTATACAAGGTGACGGTAATGTTTATAAGGTTGTACCTCCGGCACCAGTCTCATGCAAATGAGAATGGATGTGATGATGATAGACAGAGATAGAAGTGATGCGTCTAGTTGAAGGGGACGATGGATTCACGAGCTGGTACCTGGGCGGACGGCAAACAAATGCTTCATACGGTAAGGATGCAAGTGGGGAGGCGTTCTCTTGTCAACTGTTGGATCCAGCAAGTTCCGGTCATTAAAAACAAGATGAGCTTCATGAAGAAAAGAAGACATATATCAGGAACTGACTGATGCAAATGTTTTGTATGGAGGATAGATAAGT
>NC_092234.1:30024202-30026702 GCF_036320965.1 Panulirus ornatus | reverse complement strand
TACTGGTAACCTTTCCTTCCTATGGGATGTCCCTCCGGTCCTCATCTCTCAGAGATTTGGGTGAAACTTAACATGGTAGCCCACGACATCGCCACTTTAACAAGCTGTGACACAAGTCTCAGCTTTCTAAACCTCTTCCCTTGGCTTGCCTGCTTCTCTTTGTTTTTTTAATGTATAGTTTCTTCTCTGGCTTATTCATTGCAGTAGTCGTTGATGGACCAGATTTTCCTCCTGTTACACCATCAGCCGTGGTGTCCCCCTGGGTTCTTTTTCGCCCTACTCTTTTTCGTCTGTATGATTGATCTTCTCTCCATAATTAATCATCTTTCTGTAGGCAGCTCTTTAACTTCGAAAACCTATTCTCTTTCATGCTAATGATTTCAATTTGCATACTTCAACTCACTTCTTCGCCCCTCCTCACTTGAATACTTGTTGTCTTTCTTGTAATGAACATATATCCTAAGTTCTGACTTGTGCATCATCTTAGAATGGGGGAGCAGTAGTGTCGTTAACTTGATAGTGCAAACACGCAATTTCCCTTTCGTATCGTTATGTAGGAGTGTTTCGTTTGCCTCTTCTCAGACCACAATTATACCCTTCATAGCATAAACCACGTGGAGCATCACCATATCCCCAACTTTATCCTGTAAATCCCACATAATCACCATGAACAAATCTGTTTCCTCAAGTGCTGAGGACGTTGCAAAGCGTCATAATGATGATCATTTTTCCTGTAGGCGACCGTATCGACAACGGTTTTATTTGCCTTAGTGTGGAGTGCTGCTCACATGAATGGGGTGGTTCCTTGTCCTCCTCTCTGTTTCCTTGAGTGTAATCAGAGGCCTACGTTGTCATTAATTCCTTAGCATCACCTCTCGCCAACCATCCCTTTCCATACGGCGCAGTGTTGCTGTCCTTTCTCTGTTCACTAGAACCACTGCTTTCGTACGTTCTCCATATGTGTCCTCTCACTAAGGTTGGGATCCCAGGTAACACGTCTGGCTGCTGCCTCACACAGTTTCTTTGTGGACCGGCCAGCGAGGCTGTGTAAATTCTCCTCTTCCTCCTTTCTTCATTGTCCCCTCGTCCTGTAGCATCTGTACATTTAAGGGTCAGGTCTGCAAACACTCGAGGAGCTCTGGTTAAGTTCTTCATTCTTTTCTTCTTCCTCTTTTTCTTTTCGAGTGGCGGCTGCTGATCGATTAGCTTGTCTGATTGAGTGACCTGTGAATAGTTTACCGAGTGACGCGTTGATGCTCTAAGTGAACTTCGATTAGCTAATCAAGTGACCTCTGAATTACCAATTGACCTCCTAATGGACGCGACCATTTGAGTAACGGACGAATAAGAGTAACATTTGAGTGGCGGTTGTGAGGGCCGGCCGTGGTAGAGCCACAGCCAAGCTTCCTGACACGGAATCTTCCTATCCCGAGGCCGAGCCTTGTGGTGAAGCCTCAACTATGTATCTTATATATTAAGTTTCATCGCCAGGAAGATATTTGTCACTGTTGTCTGTTTGTGTGGCCGCTGGTATTTTTTGTCTGTATAGTTCTCTCTGTTTGTTTGTCTCTCTTGCATTTTGGCAGTCATTGTGTTTGGTAGTCTATATTTTTGGAGACACAGTGTGTGTGTGTGTGTGTGTCTTATGTCTTCTCTATCTGGCATTCTGCTCCGCCACCTCAATGATGTCTGTCTGTCTGTTTTCTGTTTTGGACTCTACTGTATCCAGAATGTTAGAAACAAAGTCATGGTCAGGAAGAACTTCTTGCTGTGTTCCGGCAGTCTTAGCCACACGCCCCCAGCGGACGTGGCAGTAGGCGGTCGGCCATGGCAACAACGGTGTTGTCACAGGATCTCTCACGGCCCCAGCTGTTGCCATACCGACCAGACCTGCCTGGTCCAGTCCCTAGTGCCACAGCTGGTGGTGCTTCTAGCCGCAGACGGGTACACGCCTCCTGATGATCGACTGAATAGTAACATGGAACACTGTCTGTCATCAGGAAATATCTGTGAATTTATTTTACCTTTTATCCTTACAATCCACATTCTGTGGGATTAGACATACGTTCTGTTCTCATACGCGCCACTGTAGTTGTGTTGCTTGAGGTTGTGTTGTGTGTGATGGTTGTACGTGTTGTGTGTTGTTGTTTGGTACTTTAGTAGTGGTGTTTGATGCCCTGAGGTGTTTTGTGCCAGTGTGTGTTGGTTGGTTGCTTCTTGTGTGGTTGTTTGTACCTGCTGAGGTTTTGTAAGCTAGTGATGATGACTGTACTGTGACACAAGTATGGTGTCACAACCATAGTATCACTCCTGATGGCTGACTGCTGTATGACACCATGGCACCACCCATGGTAACTCAACTCTTGTCTGGCACTATGATGTTGTCACTTGTGAATTGATATCTGTCCAAACATTTTCCTGAGCCTGGGTGTGGTAGGGTAGGCACTCTTCGGCGAAAAGACTGACACGTGAGTGAGGTATGGCACAGGTTAAGGTACCT